>NW_019154088.1:40876193-40947540 GCF_002288905.1 Enhydra lutris kenyoni | reverse complement strand
TTCATTCTTTACATTTAGCTGTCTCTAACAGTCTCTTTGCTGAAGAGACTTCATTCTTTACATTTAGCTGTCTCTAACAGTCTCTTTGCTGAAGAGACTTCCTTTTTCCTATTGGATATTTGTGCCTCCTTTGTCAAAGATTAATTGACCATATAATTGTGGGTTTGTTTATGGGCACTTTATTCTGTTACATTGCTCTGTTTTTGTGCCAGTACCAAAAAATACCATATTATTTTCATTACTACAGCTTCCTGGTATATCTTGAACTCTGTCTGGGATTGTGACACCACCAGATTTGTTCTTCTTTCTCAAGATTGCTTTGTATATGTGGGTCTTTTGTGGTTCCATGCAAATTAAAAGATTGTTTGTTTTAGTTCTTTGAAAAATACTATTGGTATTTTGATAGGGATTGCATGAATTCTGTTGATTGCTTTAGGTACTATGGACATTTTAACAATATTTGTTCTCCCAGTCCATGAGCAGAAACAAGGTATAGCATTCCATTTGTGTCATCTTCAGTTTCTTTTATCAGTATTTCATAGTGTTCATAATACAAGTCTTTCACCTTCTTCATTAAGTTCATTCATAAGTATTTTATTTGTGATGCAATTATGAATGGAGTTGTTTTCTTCATTTCTTTTTATGCTAGTTTATTTTTAGAGTATAGAAATGCAACACATTTCTATACACTGATTTTATATCCTGTGAACTTACTGAATTTATTTATCAGTTCTATTAGTTTTTTGGTAGACTTTAGGGTTTCCTATATATAGTATCATGTCATCTGCAAATAGTGAAAGTGTTACTTCTTTACCAATTTGGATGCCTTTTATTTCTTTTTGTTGTCTGATTGCTATGGCTAGGACTTCCGGTGCTATGCTGAATAAAAGTGATAAGTTTTGCTATCCTTATCTTGTCCTGACTTTAGGGAAAAATCTCTGTGTTTTTCCCATTGAGTATGATGTTAGCTGTGGTTTTTTCATATATGGCCTTTTTTTAATGTTGAGGTATATTCTCTAAAAACCTACTTTGTTGAGGAGTTTTATTATGAATGGATGTTGTACTTTGTCAAATGTTTTTCCTGCATCTATTGAAATAATTACATGTTTTTTTATCCTTTCTCTTGTTGATGTGATGTATTTGCAAATATCAAACCACACTTGCATCCCAGGAATAAATCCAACTTGAGCATGGTGAATGATTTTTTTTAATACATGGTTGAATTTTGTTTGCTAATGTTTTGTTGAGCATTTTTGCATCTGTTTTCTTTTGAAATATTGATCTGTACTTCTCTTTTTTTGTAGTGTTTTTGTCTAGTTGTGGTATCAGGATGATTCTGGCCTAGGACGAATTTGGAAGTGTTCCTACCTCTTCTATGTTTTGGAATAGTTAGAGAAGAATAGGTATGAACTCTTCCTTAAATGTTTGGTAGAACTCACTTATGAAGCCACATGGTCTTGGACTTTTGTTTATTGTTTTTTTTTGTTTTTTTTTTTCTTACTGATTCCATTTCATTGGTAATTGTTCTGTTCAAATTTTCTATTTTTTTTCTGATTCAGTTTTGGGAAGTTACATGTTTCTAAGAATTTATCCATTTCTCTAGGTTGTCCAATTTGTTGGCATATTTTTTTTCATAATATGCTCGTATCCTTTGTATTTCTGTGTGGTTGGTTATTTTTTCTCCTCTTCCATTTTTGATTTTATGTGTGTTCTCTCTCTCTCTCTCTCTCTCTATTTTTATATTTTTAAATAAATTTAGCTAAAAGTTTCTCAATATAATTGATCTTTCCAAAGAACCAGCTCCTGGTCTCATGGATCTGTTCTGTTGTTTTCTTAGTTTGTACTTTATTTCTATTGTAATCTATATTATTTCCTTCCTGCTACTGGTTTTGGGTTTTGTTTCTTTTTCTTTCTCTCTTAAGTGTTAAGTTGTTTGAGAATTTTCTCACTTCTTGAGGTAAACCTGTATGGCTATAAAATTCCATCTGAGAACAGCTTTGCCGCAGCCCAAAAATTTTGGACCATCATGTTTTTATTTTCATTTGTCTCTATCTATTTTTTTATTTCCTCTTTGATTTCTTCATTAACCCATTCATTGTTTAGTAGCATGTTATTTAACTTCCCCATGTATTGTGTTCTTTCCTGATTATTTCTTATTGATTTCCAGTTTCATAAACATTGTGGTTGGAAAAAGATGAATGGTATTGCATTAGTCTTTGAATTTGTTGAGACTTGTTTTGTGACCTAACATGTGATCTCTTTGGGAGAGTGATCCTTGTATACTTGAAAAGAATGTGTATTCTGCTGTTTTAGGATGGAATGCTGTGAATATATCTGTAAGAGCCAACTACTCCAAGGTGTTATTCATAGCTAGTATTTCCTTGCTGATTTTCTGTTTGGATGATTTATCTGTTGATGTAAATGGGGTGTTAAAGTCCCCTACTATTTATTACTTCCTTTATCTTTTTTGTTTGTTTATGTTTGTTAATGGTTGCTTTATGTATTTGAGTTCTTCCATCTAGGGCACATAAATATTTACAATTATATATTCTTGTTGGGTTTCTCCTTTATGATTATATAGGGTCCTAGTTTTTCTCTTGTTACAGTCTTAGTTTTAAAGTTTCTTTTGGCTTATGTAAGTATTACTACTCTGGCTTTCTTTTCACTTCCATTTGCATGCTATGTGCTTTTCCATCCCTTCATTTTCAATCTGTTTTTAGGTCTTTGTGAATATCTTATAGGCAGTACATAGATGAATATTGCTTTTTAAATTCATTTTGTTACTCTGTCTTTGATTGGAGCATTTAGGCCATTTACATTGAAAATAATTATTGATAGGTATGTACTTACTGCCATTTTGTTACTTGTTTTGTGGTTGTTGTTGTTGTTTAGTTCTCTCTTCTTTTGCACTTTTGTCTGATGGTTTGCTACTTTCTTTGATATACTTGATTTTTTTTCTCTTTATTTTTTTGCATATCTGTTAGTGGTTTTTTATTTGTGATTACCATTCTATTTATATATAACATGTATATAGCAGTCTATATTAAGTTGATGGTCACTTAAAGTTGAAACTTGAGCTCATTCTAAAAGCATTGGCATTTTATTTATTCCCCGCCATGGTTTAGGTATATAGTGTTCCACTTTGCTTCCTTTTAGTTTTTGACTCCTTTGGCTGATTTTTACAGATATACTTAATTTTACTGCTTTTGTGCTTCCTACTTTTCTTATTCTTACCTCAAAGATTCCCCTTTAACATTTCTTGTAAGCCTAGCTTAGTGGTGATTAATTCCTTTAACATATGTTTGTCTGGAAAACTATCTTTCCTTCTACTATGAATGGTAGATTTATTGGATAGAGAATTTCTGGTTATAGGTTTTTCCTTTCAGCAGTTTGAATATATCATATGCTCTCTTCCAGCCTACAAAATATTTGCCAAAAATCATTTACTAGCCTTATGATATTTTCTTTGGATTTAACTATTTTCTATTGATGATTTTACAAGTCTCTATTTATCACTGCTTCACTATTTTTTGCCATCTTAATTATCATATGTCTTGGTATAGACCTCCTGTGGTTGATTTTTGTTGGGGGCTCTCTGTGCTTCTTGGATCTGAATTTGTTTCTTTCCCCAAATCAAGGAAATTTTTACCTATCCTATCTCCAAATAAAATTTATATGTCCTTTTCTCTCTTCTCCCTCTGGGATCCCTATAATGCAAATGTTATGCTTGATGGTGTCACTGAGTGCCCCTCATCTATTCTCATTCTTTTTTTATTCTTTCTTTCTTTCTCCTGTTCAACTTGTTTTCCATTACTCTGTCCTTTAGGTCATTGATCCTTTCTTCTGCTTCCTCTAGTCTACTATTCATTCTTCTAGTGTATTTTTTTAAAATTATTTCCATTATTGAGATCTTCATCTCCGATTGGTGCTTTTTAATACTTTCTACCTCTTTGTTGAGGATCTCTTTGAGATCCTTCACTCTTTCCTCAACACTAGTATCTTTATGACCATACTTAAATTTTCTGAGACATGTTATCAATTTCATTTAGCTCTTTTGCTGTGTTTCTTTCTTTTTTTTTTTTTTTTCCAACATGTTCTTCATGTGGGACATATTCCTTTGTTTCCTCATTTCGTGTAACTCTGTATCTGTTCTGTATATTGAGAAAGTCACCGGGATGCCTGGGTGGCTCAGTCAGTTAAACGTCTGCCTTCAGCTCAGGTCATGATCTCAGGGTCCTGGGGTAGAGTCCTGCACTGGGCTCCTGGCTCAGCAGGGAGCCTCCTTCTCCCTCTGCCTGCAGCTCCCCCTGCTTCTGATCTCTCTCCCACTCTCTCTCTCTCTCTGATAAATAAATAAAATCTTTTTAAAAAGTCAGCTATGTCTCCTGCTCTTGAAAGTTGTCTTTATAAAGAAGAGGTCAGTGCCCTGCAGTGCAATGTTCCCTTTTCATCAGAACCTGGCACTTCATAGGTGTCTTTTGTATATGTTGTATGTGTCCTACTATTCTGGCTGAGCCACATTTGCCTTCATTCCAATTGCCTGCAATGGCTCTCTTTGCTTATTGTGGGCAGAGTTTGATCCCTGTTTGTTAATGGGTCAATGTGGGGCTACCTTGGGTGAGTTGGGTCAGATTAGGCCTTTGTCAGAGCTTCATTCATGCTGAACTTCAGGGATGGATCCCTGTGTTGTCCCCTGATAGGTTTTTGTTGGTGGGCAGGCCAGCAGTCAGACCAGATGTGTTCTCCCAGCCCACTGGTGAGGCTTTATTGGAGCTGGTGTGTGTGATTATCTTCCTCTATCCTGGGGCAGGAGTCACTTTGGAATGTTGCTGGCCCCTATCAGGGCTGCAAGGTGTAAGAAAGATTTCTGCTGGTTTGCTATAGGAGGTGACCTAGAGCTGCTTTGGAGAACACTTCCACCTGCAGAGAATACAAGGGTGGGGTCCTGTTACCAAGCTAGATGGAAAGTGTTAGTGCTGGTTCCTACAATTATCAGTGTATCTATGTTGGGCAGTAGAGGAGGGAAATGGTGCCCAATAGCTCTTTTGATCTTGGAGGTGTCTCCTAAAGATCCCTATTCCTCCAGCAAACACTTGAGATTATTAAATAAATCTCCCAACTGAAAACCCACATATTTTTCAAACTACTACTTCTATCCTTTATCTCAGTGGGGTTGTTTGTTATGCTGTATCTTTAAGGGCCTGATCTTAGTTCTCTAACCCCATCTGATTCTCCTAGAGCCAAGTCTGATTTTTTAAAGTTCCAGGTTCTAATTACCACTGATTACAAAAACTTGTGAGGCTAAGCTCTGGTTTTCAAAGCCAAATGTTGTCTTCCCAGTACTAGTACAGGTTTCCTGTACTTGGGGTGCCTGTTGTGGGCATTTCTCTATACTTGTGGCATCCTTCCTTCCCATGGACAGTCTTGAGGGTCATTTTGGTTCCCAACTTGCCTCTGCCCTTATTACTATTTTCGATTTGGCCTCTTTTCTAAGATTAACTGTGGACAGTCTTCTGCCAGGTTCCAGGTCATTTTCTGGGTTATTCACACTGATGTGTGTGTTACCTAGGTGTATCACTGAGAGGAGGTGAGTGTAGGATCCTCCTATTCCACCACCTTCTCAGAAATTCTAATCTCTCAGTATTTTTAATACTTCTTTCCCAAAGATCTTCTATTAATAAGAAAAAAAGCAGGGGAAAAAAACAGTAAATGATATGCAGGCACAAAAATGGGAATGCAACTGGCCAAAAAATAAAGTAACTGATGTTTAATATTACTAGAATTAAGGAAAATGAACATTAAAAGTTAAAAAAAAAAACTAACACAAAATTTGGCAGAAACTTAAAAAATATTCTGGTAAGGTGTGGAATAAAGGAAACTTTATTTGAGCCTAGGAATGTGCAAATAACTCTTACTATTTTGGAAACTAAATGGCAGTCATTATATTAAGGCCTAAAACATTTATCCCTCCATTGTAATTTTGGGGATCTCTCCTACATAATTAACATTGTTAGTATGTACAGATATAATTTTTTGATGTCCTTTAAAGCAAATAATTTTTTTAATTAATATATACTTATCAAAGTTATATTAACTTTAAAAATATTTTCCCTTAGGGAAAAAGTCTCTTTATATAAGCGTTTCACAAAGATTATTTATGTGATAATGATTCTGGGAAGAATGTAAATGGCACTAAAATTTACTAGTGTTCACAGGTCCTTAAACCAAAACCCTAAAAGTTTTGCTGTACTGTTTATTTATTCATTTGTCAGATATTTCTACAAAAATTGAACACATTGGAAATGAAAATATGTTAATATTTCTTAAAGCAACTGAGTCCTGATGGTTTTCAGATAAGACAGTTATCCATTTATTTTAAAGATTAGAAAATAATGCTTGAAAGCCTTAGATATAACTCTGCTTAAAAATTTTAATGGAAATGACTGTTTATTTATCAAATTTATGCAAGGGATATTTATATTTTTCATATGATTTTATTATGACCAATATTTTACCATCAATTTTAAAAGTTGACTTTTATGTTTTGTATAAAATTTCATATTTAAAAAAATTTACAAAATGAAGTTTAGCAGCAATTTAGACACAGGGTAATAATCAGGACATGTTATGCTAAAAATAGATGAATTCTCATAGTAGTATATATAAACAAGAAATTTGATATAGAGCAGGTGTGGTAGACATTAAGTCAGAAAAATTGTCATTGAAACATGGGCATAATCCAGTTTGCCTTTTTTAAAGATTTTTATTTATTTATATAGAAAGAGCAAGAGACATTGAGAGCATAAGCAGGATGGAGGAGCAAAAGTGGAGGGAGAAGCATACTCCCCTGCTGAACAGGGAGCCAGATACAGGGCTCCATCCCAGGGCCCTGGGATCACCACCTGAGGTAAAGGCTGAAGCTTAACCAACTGAGCCCCCCAGGTCCTGATGAAGTTTTAGAATATAAGTGAGGTCCAGAGCCAACGGCCAAAAAAGAATTCTTGAGACATCTTTGGTGCACAATTGTGGTTTATTAAAGCTCAGGACAGGACCAGGCAGAAAGAGCCTCTGCACCAGGGTTGTGAGGGGTTGCTGACTAATAACTGTGGGGTTGGGGGAGGTAAGGAAAAGGGAGGTTCCAAAAGAACTTTCATATGCTAAAGGGACCTAAAAGATACCAGAGGCCTTGAGGCCTTGCCATTGTCAGATTAATGTTATTTTCCCCTCTTGCAAGGTATTAACATAAAATTGGAGATTCTTGGAAGAATGTCACACATATGGCACATAGTGGGTGGGGGAGGTTGAAGGGTGTCAGCTTCTGCTTTGTCCTTAGCTTGCCTTCTGTTCCCTCAACAGTACCCTGGAGTAATCCAATTTGAACTGCATATTTTCACCATAGTCAATGTATTTGGACAATTTCTATAAAGGATTATATCCATATTGATTTATAGACCGATGAGGGTAGCAGTAGGATTGCATTCTAGTGGTCATTAACATCAAAGACTAAAGAGAGAAAAGATAAAATTAAATGTGTAGGGGCGCCTGGGTGGCTCAGTGGGTTAAGCCTCTGCCTTCAGCTCAGATCACGATCTCAGGGTCCTGGGATTGAGCCCTCTATTGGGCTTTCTAGTCAGCAGGAAGCCTGCTTCCTCCCTCTCTCTGCCTGCTGCTCTGCCTACTTGTGATCTCTCTCTCATCAAATAAATAAATAAAAACTTTTTTAAAAAGTTTAAAATAGAAATCCTAATGGTAAATATATTATTATTTAGAGAGTAGAATTTGATACATATTTTTTAAATGTTTATATAAATTAATGTAAAGGGAATAACTATTAAATACTGAGTATACATGTACATATGTATATGTTATATGTATGCATATATACTTATTTAAAAATAATTACAATATATAAAATAGGGAGATTATAGAGTTAATAATTGAAAAAATTCATTTAGGAGTGTACTCCACATGGAGGAAGGTGTGCATACCTAATCAAGAAAAAACAAAAACCATTTTCTATAGTAAAATAAATAGTGGGAACCTTAAAATAATAAGATAAATCTTAAATGAATGTTTATTAGTTAAAAAATTTGATAAAATATAATTGTTCAGAAAATATATGATAAGATTTTTATAAGTCTAAGTGAAAAATAGAAGTAACCAAATCACCCCTGAAGAAACTTGGGTGTGTAATGACTTAAGCTAAAAAAAATGTAGAAAAAATAACAAATTTTGTTGGAAAACATAGTCAATTTGGGACAAAACAAATTTAAGATGTTAAGAAGGAATCAAAGGATTTTCAGCTTTAGCACTGACATGTGAAAAACTTGGAAGTTGTCACTTCCATCCTTACAAGTAGAAAAGGCCCAGAAAACCTGAAGATTAACAACTTTTCTTGGACCCATTAAAGAATTGTGGTCTCAGGGCAAAGGGATCCCCTGCAATATGGAGGAACAGGTCCATTCAAACACAGACAACATCTGTTTGAAGCACAAATTGTTAGAGCCATAAACTTAATGAATACTTAAATGGTAATTTTGACAAATCGCTGAGAGCTGAATGTGGAGTAGCGTGAGTGTGAGAAACTCTTGTGGTCCACGGTATTTAGGCAGGTTCCCCCAATATGGTCCCCCCCACCACACACACACACACACTTTCTGGTTTTAGCTACAGAAACATTACTAGGTTCTCAAGGTGAAGTTCCAGGAAAAGATCCCATGAGGGTTCAGGCAGCAGGAATGGGAAGTTAACCATTGTGAAACAATCACAGTGTCCTTATTATGGTGAAATCCTACTCTCTGGAGGCAAGGAATTTATCAGAGCATGATTCTGAAATTTATCTGTCCTGGATAAAGGGGGTTTGTCCCTCCTTTGTTCTTCTGTAGCCTCTTTGTCTTACCTTTGGGAAAAACGAAATTAAAAATCATAATAAAAAGGGTCAGAGGTTTCAAGTTAAATAGATTGAAAATTGCATAAAGGGAAATAAATAGACATATACCATGCATAATACTTCTGGAAATCACAGCTATGAGGCACTGGTTCAGTAAAATACTGAGATTTAATCAGAAGGGTGTCATGCTCACCCATATCTCCCACATCTTACCACCATACAAAACAAGAATATAACAAGAGGGGATTGTAGCTGAAAGGACTATGACACAAATTCTCTCCGAGCTGGACTATATATAAGAAGGTCAGAGTCAGTAGGGGAGACAAAAAACAGACACTAGAAGAACTCAAAACCTCTGATACCCAGTGGTACAAGAAACATTAAACACAGATGAGTTTCTAGCTAGGTTAACATAAATCTTCATGTTATGACCTATTTATCTTAGTTCCTATTGCCTGATACAATATACGCAGAGAGATGGACACCCTAAGAAAGAATAAAAAAGAAATGGTAGAAATGAAAAACACAGTCATATAAATAAAGATTGCTTTTGATGGGATCATCACCAGACACAATACAATGAGTATTCAATAAGT
Organism: Enhydra lutris kenyoni; assembly: GCF_002288905.1. Lineage (NCBI taxonomy): Eukaryota > Metazoa > Chordata > Mammalia > Carnivora > Mustelidae > Enhydra > Enhydra lutris. The sequence continues at coordinate 40,938,054 of NW_019154088.1, read as the reverse complement.
GTGAGAATACATTCATAAAAACTTCCCATTATATTTTTTTCATATGTCTATTGGCTATTTGTGTATTGGCTTTGGAGAAATGTCTGTTCACGTCTTATGCCCTTTTCTTGACTAGATTTGGGGGGAGGGGTGCGGAGATGTTGAGTTTGCTAAGTTCTTTATAGATTTTGGATACTAGTCTTTTATCTGATAAGACATTAGCAAATATGTTCTCCCATTCCATAGATTGCCTTTTAGTTTTGTCTAGAGTTTCCTTTGCTGTGCAAAAGCTTTTTACTGCTGAAGGGGAGGTGGGTGTGAGGATGGGGGTAACTGAGGGATGGGCATTAAGGAGGGCACTTGAAGTAATGAGCATTGGGTGTTGTATGCAACTGATGAATCATTAAATTCTACCTCTGGAGCTAAAAATACAATATATAAGTTGGATTTTAAAAAACTCCCCATTATAGTCAAGAGAATAAGGGGAAAAAAAAAGAGCATCCAAGAACAATGGAAAAATATTAGGTATAACATGCAAGCAATTGGAATGCAGAAAAGACAGACAGGGAAAGGGAGAGAGAAAGAGAATGGAGCAGAAGATATATTTGAGATAATGGCCACAAGTTTCCCAAAATAAAAGACAAACACCAGTCATCAGATACGGAAAACTCAAGAGTATGTGAAGCAGAATAAATGCAAAAGTAAAAAGAAATGATCAACCAAAGAATATCTTAAATGAAAAAGGGGTCATCTGATCTCATGAATACCAAAGGATTCTAAGAGAGTAATAGGAATAACTCTATGCCCCCAAATTTGACTGTTTCTTAAAAAACATAAATTACTAAAAGCTCACAAGAAAAAATAAGACAATAGCTTTATATTTATTACAGAAATAGAGTAAGTAGCTTAAAACTTTCTAAAAAGGAAAGAATCAGATTTAGAGGATTCACTGGTGAATTCTAACATTTAAAGAATAATACCAGTTCTTTATTCTGTCTCTCAGAACATAGAAGCAGAATGAAAAATCATCCAATATTAATACATGCAGTATAAGGCCAACATCACAATACTACCAAACCCAGATAAATATAAGAAAAAGTGCAGACCCAGTATCTCTTGTAAACATAGAGATGAAAATTCTCAAGAAAATATCAGTGAATAGAATCCAACAATGAATGAAATGAATAATACACAAGAACACATAGAAGTAATTCCAAGTGTCTGAGGATGGTAGAATATTTGAAAGCTAACCAATATAATTAATCATCAGTAGCCTAAAGAAGAAAAATCATTCTGTCAATGCAGAAAAGGTATTTAACAAAATACAATACTCATTCATGATAAAACTCTCAGCAAATTAAGAATAGATGGAAACATATAAAATAGATAAAGAACATCTACAAAAAACCTACAGCTAATATTTATACTGAATATATTTTCCTTGACATAAGGAAAAAGTTAAACATATCATGTATCACCACTTCTAAGCTCTGTTGTACTGGAAATATACATATAGGAAAAAAATTCCATTTTTGTAGATGACATTGTCTATGTAGAAAATTTTAAAGAATCTAGGGGTGCCTGGGTGGCTCAGTCAGTTAGGTGTCTGCCTTCACTTCAGGTCACTACCCCTGGGGTCCTGGGATTGAGTCCCACATTGGGTTTTCTGCTCAGCGGAGAGCCTGCTTCTCTCTCCCTCCACTGCTCCCCCTGCTTGTGCTCTCTCACTCTTGCTGTCTCACAAATAAACAAAATCTTGAAAACTTTATTTTTTAAAGATTTTATTTATTTGACAGAGACAGCAAGGTTTTGGCAAGGCTGCATTCCTTCTGCAAGCTTCAGGGAAGATTCTGTTTCCTTGACGTTATCTTTTTCTAGAGGCTTCCTACATTCCTTGGCGGTCTTTCCTCATATGATTGTAACACCCTACTTTGACTATATCATCTTCTACTCGCTCTGATCCTCTTTCCATCCTCTAAGAGTTCTTATGATTGCAATGTGTCCACCATATCCAGTATAATCTTCCCATTTCAAGAGCTTTTATTCATATCTGTAAAATCCCTTTACTGTATAACATAACATTCACAGAGTCTGTGGATTAGAATGTGAACATCTTTTGGGGGGGCAGTTACTCATCCTTTCTCAGGATCTACATGTGGAATACCACAAAACTCTGGAAAACAAATCGAAGATCTATATCTCTATCTATATGTTTATGGATTTGAGGACTTAATATTGCTAAGATGTAAGTTTATCCTAACTTGATCTATAGAACCAACATAGTCCCAATCAAAATCTTTGCAAACTATTTTGTAGATATTGATAAACTGATTCTAAAATGTATTAAGACAATCTAGATTACCCAACAGGGAAGAAGAACAAAACTATAGTACTGGCACTACCCAATTTTAAGACTTTTAGTTATAGAGTAATCTGGGGAGCATGGTACTGGTGACATAGTGGATACATTGATCAGTAAGATTAATAGACTAGGGAGCTCAGAAATCCACAAACACAATTATATTTAACTGGTTTTTGGCAACGATGTTAAGGCAATTCAATGGTGAATGATAGCCTTTTCAACAAATGATTTTCAAACAAATGGATGGCCATTATTTTGGCAGAATAATGCTCACCCCCACTCAAGATATCCATACCCTAAGCCTTGATTTTATACTTACGTGACAAGAGTAGATTTACAGATGGAATTAAGGTTATGTACCTTAAAATAAGTAAGTTATCCAAAAAAATCTATGTATATATCCTCCAAGAAAGGAGAAGAAAACTCTCCACTCCTTTACATATAGGTTGTGTATGTTGACTTCCTTTCAGGTAAGAGTATGGAGGGCACCTGGGTGGCTCAGTGGGTTAAAGCTTCTGCCTTTGGCTCAGATCATGATCCCAGGGTTCTGGGATCAAGCCCTGCATTGGGCTTTCTGCTCAGCAGGGAGTCAGCTTCCCCCTATCTGCCTGCCTCTGCCTATTTGTGATCTCTGTTTGTCAAATAAATAAATACAATCTTCAAATAAGAGTATGGAAAAGAGTAAAAAAGAATAACTTCTTATTAGAGAAATCCAATACTATACTACTTCAGCATTGTAATCAAGTAACTATATATTTTGCTTTCTCACCAGCAATTTTTAGAATAAGGTTAACACCAAGGGTTAACCTTAAGTGGTTAATACCCTATACATTGGATAAACAATGAATATATGCAAGCAATAAAATGTCTCCTCTTAGAGTTGGGTCTGGATTCTGAAGTGTATTTATTGTCTTTCAGTCAATAACATCAGAACCAATAATCCTGATTTAATTGTTTAGTCTTTTGGATCTATAAAATGTTGGGCTGATAAAAGCAGCATTTGAAAAAAAAAATTGCTAATCCAAGAATCCAAGGGTGAATATATCACTAAATATTTTAGGTATTTATTTATATTCAGGATTGATTACCAGAATTCTACTTCACTCTTTTACATTAGAATCAGTACTCACATAATAATCTTTATTTTAAATTGATTTGGCTATATGTTTCCTTCTCCTTTTTATGGTTAAAATGTCTAAAAAGCTGTTCCAGCAGACTACTACAATTATTTTACAAGTTTCATAGTAGCCACCTTTCGGAAGTAGGATATTTGCTGGGGACCGGGGGAGGGAGCGAGAAAGAAGGTACAATTGTACAAAGGTCCCCAAATCACCCATGTAATTTATAAGCCATTTTATAAATGAACTACATAGTAATATGTATTTAAACCATCAGGTATTAGACTGAACTTAACATTGATAAAATATTTAAAAGCTTATGGCAAAAAGTATTTGTGGAAGATCGTTTTTATTTTCATGGAAATAAAGTGAAAAAATATATTTATAGAAGTTAATGACTAGAACTATTACACAAAAGGAAACTTGGGTCTTTCTCATGATCGTATCCCCCGTGTTTAGTAGAAAATGCAGTTTTTATTGAACAATAAATACCTTTGAATGGGTAACTATTTAAAACATTTTGCTCTATAGTTTTATTACATTTAAAATATCTTTAATAATATTTTGTATTTAGTTTCATCATCTTTCCAGATGGATCTTTGAACTTATTAGATAGGTAATAAAAATGTCAGAAATGTACTTTTAGGAAAACAGAACAATTTAATATTATACTTCATCTTTTAAATTTTAATAAAGTATTTATTTTATAACTGTCAGTATATGATTATATGTAGAAAAGAAATAGCAAATCTGAAAATGAATTAAGGCAAACATTTCAGTATTTCTTGGGCATTTTGAGATGATTCTGTATACTAACTTTTTTCTTTTATATATTATAAGATAATAGTATTAGTATTCCCTTGATATTTTTTACCTCTGATGAATTTAATCTTTTATTTAAAAACCAGTTTCCTTAGATTTTCAGCCCTTTTTTTCCCAATTGAAGGAGTTTTCTTCCAAATATATGTTTTTCTATTTCTACATTAGTTTTAATATTCTTGTGCTTTTTGCTTATGTATATGGAATTTAAGACTTTAAGAATAGTGCATGTTTATGTACAGCAAATTTCCTTATAAGCACTATTCTATTTTTGATTTTCATTAAAGGGCCCATGTTTTATATGTATGTATTATATATTTTTATAATGTAGTATTATATTTATAATGTATAAATTTATATTATATATTATATAAAATTATGTATAATTTATAATGTTGTATTATATATTTTTATAATTCCTGGTATGCACAAATTTTGACAGAGTTATCCTTAAACAGAACATCAGCTTCTAATTGATAGTGAAATTTTCAAAACAAAATCACTCTATTTTCTTTAGGCAGATATTAAAATTTCTGGATGAATTTCCAGTTCAAATGAGTATATTCCTTAATAATTCATTGGAGTATGAATCATACATTTCGAAAGCCATTAGAGGTCTTATTGGTTAATATTTTATTTATATATTTTATAGCTTATAAATATTACTTTATCATACCAGTTTTTGTTTAGATTCATACAATAGAAATTTAATTTAAAGGAAAATAATATACTTCTCATGAAAGTATAAGTAGGTAAGTTCCTATTCTTATCAGAATATGTAATATAAATAGAAAATGAACTCCAAAATGGAGTCAAATACCAACTCAGTGCATCTTATGTTTCAGGATGAATAAAGCCTGATTTTGAACCAAATCTTAGAGACTGAACACAAAACAAAATGGGTTTTAATGAGATTTCTATGACTCATCTTATTAATAAATTGACATTAATCTGGGCTATATTTTCAATATAATTAGCAATGGAATGGAATATAACATTTTAAATACTCATCAATTTTTATCTCTAACTCTGAAATTGTGTTATAAAATTCCTAGTAAGGAAACAAAATCTTCCACAAATATTTAAATGAGGGTTTGACAACATAGGGTATATTCTTCTTAGTAAATTCTAGCACATTACACTGTTGTTTGGGCTAATAATATTCGAATTATTTCTCTTTTAAATAAATAACAGATGAATTTTAAGTTCCTTGTGGGAAAGTATTCTTTATTGTAAAGTTATCCAGATATGCTCATATCAGCAAATCTGTTGATTTGTAGTCAGGAATGTTCTATCATTCACTGAATCCTGAATAGTTTTGCTATGCAGGCCATTCTTCAGATATGTAAAAACTGTGTGAATTCTAAATTTCCAATGTAATTTAATATAGTACTTTCTTGCCAATGTACATTCTTGATTTAAATTTTGTTACCAGCAAAAATTGCTGCTTACCACAGTATTCTGCTTACCACACTCCAAAGAAATAAAGGTTGCCTGTGACTAAGATTGAGCAATCTCGATCTGGAGGTTTTACATGAAAATAACCTGCATAACACTCTTTCTTTATGCCTACCATTACAAAATTTCTCACCTGGTTTTTCTTGTACCTTTTAAACCATTCCCCCTACAACAGTTTGGATCCTGTTTTTAAATTACAACTCAATATATGTCAGTTCTTAATTCATCTTCTTTTATTAACTTTCATCATGCTTGAAATAAACCTCAAACTCTTTACTGTGATTTATAGTATCATAGATGATTTCATAAAGCCACAACACATTACCTTCTATCCAAATACTTTATTCATCTCTTTGTTTCAAGGAGAAAGCAATGAAAAGGTAGAATGGTTAAATATACTGGTAAATTAATAGTTATAGGGCTGACCCAGGTAATACTAACTGGAACTGAGTGCTGGTACTGAAGTGATAGATAATGGAAAAAATAGATAGTGACCAGTTGATTGTAATGTTTAATAAGGTTGAAGAAAATTCTGTAGTATTGGTACTTCATTATATGTGCTTGACGTTTGGACAGTGATGGAGATGGCATGGGTGATTGAAAGTGAGGTTTTAAAGGAGGTACAGATATTGTTGATAACAAGTCCTATAGTAAAAACAGTAAGTGATTTTTGATGGGGAGGTAGAGGAAAAGATGGTTGGATCTAGGGAGGTTGAAGTACTACATGAATCACGTATGTGGAAGTGAATGACCTCAAGAATAATGACATTAACAGTGGTGGAGGGGAGGATAGTGAGCCAGGTGGGCAAACATCAAGATGTTGGAAATTGACAAAAATAAGTAAAGCTAATTAATGGTAGTTTCAAGAGAGCTGTGGTTGTTTTAAAGAAAAATTATAAAAGTGGTTTAGAAATAGTGCATGAAACAAATTCATTTCCAGACCCCTGGTATTGGAATATTGAACAAAACAAAATCTCTTCTTGAGAGGGCAGCCCAGGACTGCAGTTTTCTGAGTGGGGAGCCTGCTTCTCCCTCTCCTTCTCCCTGCCTACCTGCCCCTTCCCCTGCTTGAGCACACTCTCTCTCTGTCAAATAAATAAACAAAATGCTTTTTAAAAAAAGTCCAATTTTATTTAACAATATAAAACTGACCAAATGGAGTGCCTGGGTAGCTCAGTGGGTTAAGCCTCTGCCTTCCACTCAGGTCATGATCTCAGTGTCCTGCTTCTCCCTCTCTCTCTGCCTGCCTCTCTGCCTACTTGTGATCTCTCTCTCTCTCTCTGTCAAATAAATAAATAAAATATTTTATAAAAAAAACAAACTGAGCAAATGGTATGGATAGAGTGTATGTCCCCCAGAATTCATATATGCAAGTCATATCCCCACAACAAGACTATATTGGGAGTAAAGAAGTAATTAAGGTTGAGTTCATAAGGGTGGGGACCTAATCTGATAGAATTAGTGCTATTATGAGACCTTGGAGAGCTTGCTTCTCTCTCTCTTTCTCTCTCTTCCCTTCCCCCATCTCTCTCCTTCCCTCTCTCCCCCTCTTTTTCTCTCCTCACACAAGAGAAGAGGAAAAGCCATTTAAGGATACAGCTAACCAGCAACTGTCTGCAAGCGAGGAGATTGTTTTCATCAGAAACTGACCCTGCTGGACCTTGATCTAGGACTTCCAGCCTACAGAACTGTTAGGCAGTAAATTTCTGTTATTTAAGGCATGCAATACGTGGTATTTTATTATGATGTTCCAAGCAGATTAGCATTAGATGATATATTAGCTCCCGCATATCATTATGCTCACATATATATGTTTAACATCTTCGTAAATGATGTACCTATTTTTAAAACTCAAACACTGTATATCTCAGAATTAAGAAACCAACAGAAGTAAACCACTCATATTTATGAATCAGAATAACACATGACTTTTTTTTTTTTTTTAAAGATTTTTTATTTATTTATTTGACAGAGAGAGATCACAAGCAGGCAGAGAGGCAGGCAGAGAGAGAGAGGAGGAAGCAGGTTCTCTGCTGAGCAGAGAGCCCGATGCGGGGCTCGATCCCAGGACCCTGAGATCATGACCTGAGCCGAAGGCAGCAGCTTAACCCGCTGAGCCACCCAGGCGCCCCAACACATGACTTTTTAAAGAGGATCTATAAAAAGTATTCATTGAAGTTATTCATTTAACAATTTTTTTTTAATTTTATTTTTTATAAACATATATTTTTATCCCCAGGGGTACAGGTCTGTGAATCGCCAGGTTTACACACTTCACAGCACTCACCAGAACACATACCCTCCCCCATGTCCATTTAACAATTTTTTTAAAAAATGAGCAGTTTCATGGTTTCTGTAGGAATTGAAGTCAAGTGAAATGCCATCAAAAACAGGAGATATAACACCATGTAAATAATAACTTCACAAAGAAACAGGTTGAAGGACTAAGAGAACATTTTATAAATACCAGGACTTAGTTTGATGCATATTATGATGGATTTCCCATAACCAGTTGGTGACTTTAATATGATGATATGCACTGTTAAAGTTTTTATATGATCTACTTTGCAAAGACAGAAACCTGCAAATAGGATCAAATGAGCTGATAAGGAAAAGAATAGGAGAATATTGTCAGCTATTGTAGGAAAATCAGATAGGGTGGAGATAAGGAGCGTTTATTCAAAATGATGCTGTGGAAAGAGCAGCATAACACTCTCCATGATATAGACAGTGGTAGCTAAAGATAAATCAAAAAAAGTAGATCAAAGGACAAAGAAACCAAGAAGGGTTAAAGAAGATAGATGATTTATCTTTATATGCAGAGGACTAAAGTAACCATATAAAGTAACTACATTTACTTCATGAAGTAATAGAATCATTAGGTGGAACTTGGTAAAATATTAAAAGCACAGACACATGAATATTAGTTATGAGATAGGTATAAAAATATCCCACATAATATACTAGCACATTTTGCTAGTATATTATGTGGGGTATTTTCATATATATATACTGGTAAACATTTACAAAATCTATATTAAATATATTATCACTGGACAAAAAGAGTATTATTAAAATGGGCCTAAGCTATAGATGTTTGAAAATTAAGTGCATATATGGTATTTATTAGATAAATAAGGAGAAAGAGATTGATAGAAAAATCTTCATATCACATCAAAAATCTAACATGCAAATGTAAATAAGTATGTCAGTGTATTAAAAATATAAAATAAAAATATCAACTTAAAGTAAGATATAGTTGATTATATTAACTTGTAATTGAATAATCTTAAAAGCAAAGGAAGATTTTACAATTACTATGGAATGTCATATTAAATATATATATGGAATATGTACATATATGCATATTTACACATATTAATATATTTGAACACATTTGTGTGGTATTTTTCTGTTAAGTTCATAAGTGTAAAAAATTTTATATATGTGTGTATATATATATATGTAGCACATGCTCAGAAATGTCACATATATATATATTCTGTACAAAGAACATGATATATTTTAGAGAAATTGGACAAATGCAACTAATATTACAAATAGTTACTATAATTGATGTATTATATATGATTTTGCATCTTCTGTTCTAATATACAAGTAGATTATTTATGTGAATATGTTTTCAAGATGAAATACAAATAGTAATAAGCATTTGACAAGCGTTCATCATATCAGTAAATGCAAAATGCAAGCAAAAACTATTTCTTAATAAAATACTTAACAGTGTTTAATATCCAACAGAGGAAACAAGGTTTGAGTGAAAAGAGTATTGTTACAAACTGCTGGCTAACGTGTAACTTGATACCAATTATTTGTGCTCTCATTTCCCACAAAATAATCAAAATTTGCAAATAATCTACACCTTGAAAGTTACTTTTTCACATAATCATTGTCTCACTTTGAAGAATAAACATGATAGTAAAACAGTTATCTGAAATATATCTTCAAATCATTGCCTTGTGCTTTTGAAAATTTTAAAGAGAGATACAATCAAAAGAGAAAGCATTTAAATAGATTCAAAGAATATGTCTGTCTTTTCTAATAAGTAGATATCAGGGTTCTTGGAGGAAAAGCAAATTTCAGAGCTGGGCAAGGGAGATACATGATGAACCTGTAATATCTCTGACAACGGAAAGTCCAGACATGCTCAAAACATACTGGGGGTATTTCAAAGAGACATAAAATTCAGCTTGAGGAATTTCCCATTGGTAAAATAATTTGAATAAATAATTGATGAGTGTTAGTAATGAATCATAGTATATTGGATTTTTTTTTTTTTTTAAAGAACTATATGCCCATATCTCTACAAAAATATCTAGGTAGGGGCGCCTGGGTGGCTTAGTGGGTTAAAGCCTCTGCCTTCAGCTCAGGTCATGATCTCAGGGTCCTTGGATCGAGCCCCACATCGGGCTCTCTCCTCCGTGAGGAACCTGCTTCTCCCTCTCTCTCTGCCTGCGTCTCTGCCTACTTGCGATCTCTCTCTCTGTCAAATAAATAAATAAAATCTTTAAAAAAATATGTAGGTAAATAGGGAGCAAAGTAGATACACAATCATGCGCACTCACACAATGATATGATAGATACAGGTAACAGATATAGACAATGGTAAGGGAAAGGTATTTACAATGAAATTTTTGCACTGCTTTGCAGTCATGATAATATTTGTTTTAGGCAGGATTGATGAACAGATCCTGAAGTTATTTGCTGTTCAGTAGGGAACAGACTATTAACACAGTTTAAGAATCTCTCTAAGGAGATCCTGTGTTAATCACAAAGGTTAAACAATACGTATTCCTTGAGAATCAGAAGTTATTATGACTAAATGCAATCCTTGATTATGTTTTGGATCTTGAATCTCAAAAAAAAATGGTTATAAAGGACATTATTAGTATAAATGGTGAATTTGATTATGTACTGTGTATCAGATAATAATACTGTAGGAAGTTAAATTCCCTGACTAAAAATGTATCGTGGTTATGTAAGTGAATGTTCTTGCTACCAGGAAAGACCTGCTGAAATAAGTTAATGATCATAATATCTGCAACTTTGTCTCATATAATTTGACAAAGATTACACCCATAAACACCATACACACAAATATAAAGCAAATGTACTATATATGTAAAATATATACTGAATATTTCATTATGTAATGCATTATATATTTAATAATATATTATTACATTAATATATGATACATGTTATATGATATGTACCAAATTATATACTATTATGTATTATATCTATAAACAAACATAGAAACAAACATGACAAAATAACCAATAGACTTAGGTTAAAAACATACACTATTTTGCCATGACTTTTCAGATTTTCTGCTAATACAAAAGGACTTTATACAAAAATTTTTAAATGGTTCAGGAAAGAAAAAGTATTAGGATTGTAGGTAGAATATTGATGAAGATTTCAGCTTTTGTATAAGTTTTGTTATCTTCTAATTTTTTTAAATGTTTTATTAAAATCATTTTATAAACAGAATAAAAAGTTTTTCTCTTGTCCTCATAATGTCTAACTTACCGGTCTTTTTCCATGCATAATCAACTTTCCAGAGAAATAATGTTACATGCAGTTTCAAATTTCTTTTCATCTGTTAACACTTTAGTCCACTGCACTCTGGATTCTGCTTTAAATATTGGGTTTAAAATGCTCTCACTAGTTCATAAAAGTGACCTCCTATCACTTATCTAAATTGCTTTCCTAGTTGCTATAGTAATTTCAGATCCCCTTTCCTTGATCAAATCATATGACTTGTATTTGGATGAAATAAATATACTTAAAAAAAAGCAACCATAGGAGAGGCAATTTGATCATATATACATGTATGCAAATCTTATATATACATATGTATACATAAACACATTATATGTATATAGAATATATACATAAACTACAGTGTCAGATACCTTGAATTTAGAAAACAATTACATGAACCTAATTATTGATATTAAATAATTACCAGAAGAGAGTACTTGTTTATAAGGTACATTGTAGAATTCCAAACAAAATGTGTTTTTAACATTGCAAATGAGCAAAAACAAGTAGTGGGTAGTATCAGAATATGAGTTTTTTAGTACTCCTCAATTATAAGAGAAATTTTTATTGGTCAGGAAAAAGCCAGGAAGGCAATATTATAAACTTTACTTTTTAGATATAAATTTGCTATAAAATTTGGTATATTGGCTATAATATCACTCTTAAAAAATTAGACATAACTTTATCAATAGTTAAATGACTATTTCCCAATTTTTATTATTTATGTGAATAATATCTAAAATCTTTAACATAAATAATCAATAATTCATAGTCTTTTTATTTGAAGTTTTGCAATGTTCTGATTTGGCTATTCAAAATAGAAAATTTAAGAATGTCTAACATAAACTTGCTATTTTTATTTTAACTACAAGAGTACATAACAGCTTCAGATCACAAGATGTCCAGTGATCATTCTACTGATTTTAGAAACCGTACTGTTATTTAGTATCTATTAGCTTTCACTATTTATGTCCATACTACAAGCATATTGCTTCATGTGATGGGCCTAATGAAATAATCGTTAAATGTACTATAATGTCAAATGGGTGAATTTCAGTGTTATTAGGGAAAACGTTTGCAGGGAAGCCTGCAAACGTTTTTCACATAGGTTGATAATACGATGCTGTGAGCGTGAGTTTAACGTGTTTTGGAAACAGGCATACCTCATTTTATTGCATTTTGCTTTATTGTATTTCCTAGATATTGCATTTTTATGGCAAATCTGCATCAAGCAAGTCTACTGGGACCATTTTTTCCAATAGCTTTTGCTGACTTCGTGTGTCTGTGTCACATTTTGGTGAGTCTCATAATATTTCAAACTTTTTTGTTATTTTATTTGTTATGGTGATCTGTGATCAGTGATTTTTGAAGTAACTATTGTAATTGGGGCATTAAGAACTACGCCCATGTTAGATGGTAAACTGCATTGATAAATGTATGTTCTGACTACTCCGCCAACTGGCCATTCTCTCCGTAGTTCTCAGGCTCCTCATTCACTGAGATGTAACAATATTGAAATTAGGCCAGTTAATAACCTTATAATGTCATCTAAATATCCAAGTGAAAAGGTGGGTCTTACATCTCTCATTCCAAATCAAAAGTTAGAAGTGATTGAGCTTAATAAAGAGGGCATAAAAAGTCAAGATAAACTGCAATCTGGATATCTGACATCAAAACAGCCAAGTTGTGAATGCAAAGGAAAAGTTCTTGAAAGAAGTGAAAAGTGTTATTGCAGGTAACACACAAGTGGTAAGAAAATACAATAGCCTTATTACTGATAATGGAGGAAATTTTAATGCTCTGAATAGAAGGTCAAACCAGCCATGACATCCACTTAATTCAAATTCTACTACAGGGCAAGGTCCTAAGTCTTTTCAATTCCATGAAAGCTGAGAGTTAAAGAAGCTACAGGGGAAATAAATAAATAAATAAAAGAAGCTACAGGAAAAAGCTAGCAGAGGTTGGTTCAGGTTTAAGGAAAGAGGTTATCTCTGTAACATCACAATGCAAGGTGAAGCAGCAATTACCGATGTAGGAGCTGAACTAACCCAGGGATCTATCTGTGATAATTAATGAAGTGGTTACACTTAATAACAGATTCTCAATGTATCAGCCTTACATGGGAAGAAGATGCCACCTGAGACTTGTTTGGCTAGAGAGAAGTTAATGCCTGGCTTCAAAGGATAGGCTGACTCTTTTGTTAGGGGCTAATGTTGCTGGTGACTTTAAGTTGAAGCCAATGCTCATTTGCCATTTTAAAATCCTAGGATTCTTAAAAATTATTCTAAATCTACTATGCCTATGTTCTATGAATGGAACAATAAAGCCTGGATGGCAGCACATCTCTTTACAACATAGTTTACCACATATCTTAAGCCCACTGCAGAGAACTTCTGCTCAGAAAAAATAAGAGCCCTTTCAAAATGTTACTGCTCATTGATAATGCACTTGGTCACCCAAGAGCTTTGATGAAGGTGCACACTGAGATTAATGTTGTTTTAATGCCTGTTAACACAACATCCATTCTGTAGCCTATGGAACTAATAATTCAAGCTGTCAAGTTTATTTTTTAAGAAATATGTTTCATAAAGCTATAGCAGCCCATAGTGAGTCCTCTGACAGGTCTGGGCAAAGTAAATTGAAAACCTTCTAGAAAGGATTCACCAGTTTAGATGCCATTAAGAACATTTGTAATTCATGAGAAGAGGTGAAAATATCAACACTAACAGGAGTTTGGAAGAGGTTGATTCTAGCCCTCATGGATGATTCTGAGGGGTTTAAAACTTCAGGGTGGAAGTAGCTGCAGATGTGGTGGAGATAGAAAAACTAGAATTAGAAATGGTATCTGAAGATATAACTGAATTGATGAGATCTCCTGGTCAAACTTTAATAGGTGAGGAGTTGCTTCTTATTGGATAAACAAAGAAAGTGGTTTCTTGATATGGAATCTATATCTAGTGAGATGCTGGAAAGACTGTAGAGGTGGAAACAAAGGATTTTGAATATAACATAAATTTATTTGATAAAGCAGTGGGAGGGTTTGAGAGGATTGACTCCAATCCTGAAGGAAGTTTTCTATGGGTGCAATGCTATCAAACAGCATCACATGCTACATAGAAATTTCTCATGAAAGAAGAGTCAAACTTAATTGTTGTCTTATTTTAATAAATTGCCACAACCATCCCGAATTTCAGCAACCGCCATCCTGTTAAGTCAATAGCCATCAACATCTAGGCAAGACCCTCCATCTGCAAAAAGACTAAGACTTACTGAAACTCAGATGATGGTTAGCATTTTTGGCAATAAAGCATTTTTAAAAATTAAGATGTGTACATTGTTTTTTAGACAATGCTATTGTACACTTAATAGACTAGTATAAACATAACTTTTATATGCACTGGGAAACAAAAAAAAAATATTTGACTCACTTTCCTGTGATACTTTATTGTGATGGTCTGGAATTGAACATGCAATATTTTTGAGGTGTGGCTGTGTTTTTTTGGAGCTACACATTTTGGCTTTAGAACACTGAATAAGCAGTGAAAGAGGTAATTTTCAACCCTACATATACTTCAGTTTGAAGCCCTGACCCAAACATGGTATTTCAGGTTTATTCCATGAACAGCTAGAAACAAAGTTTGTATTGTTTGTATTTATTCTGTGTATTGTATTATTTATATTTATTCTATGTATTCAATTTCCTGGCATAACAAATTAGCACAAACTCAGCGGTCCCCGAGGTTCCTGTTTCCTTGCTTGTTATATCAGCAGGGGGCTAGAGAAAATCATGATGAATAGGATCAGAGTGACCTCGTCTGAGCTCCTATGTAAACCTTCACATCATAAAAACAGAAACCTTGACATAATGCACTTCCCAAAATGGTGCAGTAGGAAACACATAATATTGTGTGTAAATATTCTTTCTACCAAAAAAAGGGGGGGGGACCTGAAATCTAATGAAGTGTGCCTAATATAGAGGTTGTATAGGTGGTAAAGGAACATGTTAAAGGACATCTTGGGGATATAATCAACCAAACCCAGAATGTAAGAAATATTAGAAGACAGATGATCCAGTTACTTCAATAAATAGATGGCAAGAGGAGAAAAAGGAGAGGGAACTGCTTAAAGATTAAATAAAACACATTAATCAAACATAGTATGTGGGCTTTGGATGCTAATTCTAAACAGCTAACTGTAAAAAAGGCATTATGAAAAAAGGAAACATGAACATTGACTGGCTATTTGATACTAACAAGGATAATGATTAATTTTTTAACATTGTCACTATTTTTTAAGTTCTTATATTTTACAGATACATACTAAAGCATATGCATATGAAATTACGGCATTTCCAAGGTATGGTTTAAAATAAACCAGTAGGTGCGCTTGGGTGGCTCAGTTAGTTAAACATCTGGCTCAGTTAAGCATCTGGCTCAGTTGGTTAAGTGTCTGCCTTCTGCTCAGGTCATGATCCAGGGTCTTGGGATTGAGCCCCGTGGTTGGCTCCCTAATCAGCTGGGAGTCTGCTTCTCGCTCTCTCTATATCCCTCCCCCTACTTACAGTCCCCCCAACCCCACATCTTTCTCTGTTCTCTCTCTTTCTCTCAAATGAAAAATCCGTAAAAATAAAATAAACCAATAGGGGAGTGGAGGGAAGAGTATAGATGATTGTCCATGAGTTGATAATTGTCAAAGTATATGATGAGAATGGGGTTTCATAATGTTATTTATACTTTTGTATATATTTGAAATTTTTCATAGACTAAAAAAGTTTTTTAATTGGAAGAATTAAACCAACAACAATCATAAAAATTTATACTAACAGAACAAAGTATTCTCTTCTTAAAAATCACATAGATGCATCACAAATATTAAAAACAAAAAAAGAAAAACATTAATTTGAAGACTCAGTATTTAATTTTTGGAAAAAAAATCAGACTTATATATTCCTGGACTAAAAGCAATATATAATTCAGTGTTATGTATGAATTGTAATAAATCCAGCTCAACTCAATATAAGGTTGGTATGAGGGAAGAAAATTTAAGTTGGGAGGATTCCAAATAGAAGAAAGTTCTTTTGCATAAATAAAAATATAGCCACTTCTAATATTGAAGTTTCTAACAAAATATAAGGTGTCTGGGTAGGAAGCACTTTATATTCTATTAATAAAAAGATTTCCTAAAAACCTACCAAAAGGTAAAAATGACAAATTTCTGTAAGGAAAATAAAATTCTCTCAAAAGACACAAAAGCAATTCTCTTAGGAACCATGTAAATGTATAGGACAGTTGAATTATTTTTCTGAGTCTAGTTATATGATATAGCTTTGTTTTTAGAGGACCTAAAGTGAATAAATTTCTAATTTGATGCCATTTTGTACATAAAATTATACACTTTACTCTCATGATGGAATTGTCATGCAAAATAGGACATTATTAAAAATTAATAAACTCATAACAATAGGGATCATCAAAATAAAATTTTAGGTTACTCTAGTGTAGGGTTTTTCAGTCCTTTTTCTGTTCCATCATTTTTAATATGTGCCACACATTCTTAGTAATATACCAATTAATACAGGAATTACCAAATGTAATGACATGTTAATGTTACATAATAAAATTCCTGGAAGCATGCCTACAACATGGTTGATTGAGAAACACTCAATCTATATTGTCAACAACAGGAACCAATTCAAAATGAGGCAGATAAGTAAACTAGAGTCAGATTGTGGTGTGCATTGACATCTAGATAAATTACTTTCCATTGATTTTATTGAAAAGTTGACAAAATACATGATTTTGAATATGTTTGAGAAAAGTAAATTTTGAGAAACAATAATTAACTAGGGTATTTGGAATTATTGAAGGAAGAGAAAGGAAATACTAGGTTAGAATAACTGTGAAGCTTCTATAACCCAGTCAGGAAGAGATTTAATATCCACCCACTGTAGGTGGGTGAGAACAGCAATGGAAAATAAAGTGTAATTCTAGTCTATCAATGACTTAGGAACAAAATAGGTATACAGAAGAGTTAATTAAAGTGCTTATTGTACCATTCATAAATGCTACTATAAAGCATGGGAAGATGACAAATAGATTTACTTTATGGACAGTGGATCTATATCTGAAAAAAGGAGATGTGGAATAAATTCGAGGAGCAAAATTTGGGGGATAGAAAGATAAATGAGGGTTTGAATGGGCGAGAAAAATAAAAGATACATATAAATGTATAAAATTTTAATAAAAGATAGCATAATGGAATGGTGCAGTAATGTTTCCTAAAAGTGATTATCAGTAATAATGACAGGACAGTGATGTGTTTGTTGTGCAGCCGATGAATGAGGTCGGGGTAGAAAGAAAAACACATGAAATGGTGTAGTGATTTATCTTTATCAACACCTAGGAGGACAGCACGTTACAAATAGCTAGCTCATATTGCAAGCAATTTAAACAATTCCCTATGTATAATAGTAGCAAGATTAGTTTGTTTGAAACCTAAATTCAGATCAAATATGTAGACAATCTATCATAATTATTTTTGTCACCAACATCTTTTATGTTGACATATGCTGAAAACCTGTTCCCTAAAGTGATCATTCTGAACACAGTACTTCAGAGTCAGCTAAAAATAAATATACCTGCATTAAGTATTATGTGATATATTTTTTCAAAAATGGCTTTTGAATTGTGGAGCAAGATAATTAGCTAGTAGTTTGGCCTCTTGGATTTAAAATTTTCTATGAAGTTTATGTAATTTAACCACTTAACCTCTGAGCTTGTCTTACCTCATTTGTAAAATTAAAATAATAACCCTATCCTAAAAGCATGTTGAAAATTAAAGACTTAATCAAAATTAATATTATTCATTTTACTACGTTGAATTAATGCAGTGTGACCAGTTTAAAAAAAGGAAATGTAAATAACATTATACTGATTTTACCAAATTAAATTTGGCTAGCAAAATAACATAATTTACTACGTAAAATTATCTTTTCAAACTGACAGGATAGAATGTACATTATAAAAGTCTCTTGCTCTAACTCTGACATATGTATGAAATACATTATATTCCTAACTTATATCTGTACATATAGCATATATTATCAATGCATATGTCTGATGAATTTAAATACTGAATTAATTCACAGATGTATCAGAATACATATTAAATATGAATATAAGAAAGCCTGACAAATCAGAGGAAATCAATTGAAAGTATTTTAATGTCATTAATAAGAGTTATGAATTAGATATAATTGTATTTGGGCCCCAAATTAAAAAAAAAAGTATATTGTTTGGCAAAAGACTTAATCTCTGATAAATTTCCTCATGAGGAAAATTAAAAGGTGAGTATTTGCTTTGTGGAGAAGGGAATGACAGCATATGAAAGCTTCAAAGACTGAAATATAGTAGGCAATCAATAAACATAGGGGTTTTTATTTGTCTCATGTTAACTTAAGGGAAAATGAAGACGGAAAGTATTTAAACGTTATAATGGATTTCACCAAGGTGAATTACTTTATATTTTCTTTCACCAGTAAGTATTAACAAATCTTTAAGAAAGATGATTATTCATTGTTAGAAGAAGCTGTTTAGGGCAATAATTATCAGTGCTTTTGGACTTTATAAGATCACATAGGGAATGAAGATCTGGACTTTCTCAGCCTGTACCATATCTCTCCTTTTGTGCCTTCCTTTTACCATCTAAGACCAGTTCTGCCTACCTAACCTACCTAACCGCTGCTTCACTGCCATTGTGAACTATTCTAGCTTGTCAATACTTGAGTATTGATTGCATGCTCAGTCTCCTGAATTGGGACAAATATTGGGGCCTAAACAAAAACTAAAGACTCTTCACTGTCCAAATGTTAAGTTTCACAGATGTCTCCTCAAGCAAAGGTTTGTTATTGGTGGTTTGTTCCTTTTTTTTTTTTCCTTTTCCTTACATAGTTTATTCTGTACACAGATTTTCTGTGGTGAGCAGGTTTATGTCTCTTGACAGTATTTGAATTCTCATTGCCTGTTAGTTGGCAGATTGGAGCAATTAGGTGCTTTAAAAATTATCATAAATTCTCCTGAATAGAGTTAAAAATTCTAAAAAAAATCATCTTCTTATATCTTCACTGTATTAAAAATGAAATCTAAAGAAATTATTCTTTAGCACTCTGGTACCTTAAATGCACCTATTTTGGCAGTAAATAATTTGATACTTATTGTATATTTAAATGATGCTTTTTTTCCACACACTAATTTTAATCTACATTAACTTGAAAAAATTTAAATTAGAAGGTAAACTCTAATTTATTGATCACTAAATGGATTTGACAACTTTGATTATGACATTTAACCTGCAAATGGATAACAGGATCAGGGACTAAAATGATAAATAGTTCACTATAAACAAATCATAAATGTTTTCACAACAATGGTTAGTGTGCTATATTTTGTCTCTTCTGTCAAATTTGAAAGCCTATTTCATTACAGCTGACCCAGCTTCATTATGGAATAAAATGTAGCATTTTTTGGTAAATACACACACACACACACACATATTACACATATATGCCTGTAATTCTTTTTTAAAATAAAAAAATGTTTTCATAGTAAAACCTGTCAAAAATATTGTGTTACTTTATATGTGTAAACTGCTATAAATTTAGCTTCTAATTTCCAATGTGGATAATAAGAGATTTTTCATCATGTTAATTTATAAGGATTGCCTTTTATAATATGCAATCTCTAATACCTGAATTTTATTTTTTTATTTTTTTTAAAGATTTTATTTATTTATTTGACAGACAGGCAGAGATCACAAGTAGGCAGAGAGGCAGGCAGAGAGAGAGGAAGGGAAGCAGGCTCCCTGCCAAGCAGAGAGCCTGATGCGGGGCTTGATCCCAGGACCCTGAGATCATGACCTGAGCCGAAGGCAGAGGCTTTAACCCACTGAGCCACCCAGATGCCCCTAATACCTGAATTTTAATTTAAAATTTTTTTCTCTAAAATATCAGCAGTCCTGTGTGTTGTTTGGCATTTGCCAAATTTATAGATTTATAGGTAACGTTTTAAATAATACTTCTTTAATGGACCCTTTCGGAGGATTTCTGGTCCAAGATGGAGACATAGGACCTTCCTGAATTCATCTTCTACCACAGACACTTCAAATCTATAGCTGCCCAAAGAAAAATTACCCCCAAAGGAAATCCAGAAACTAGCTGAATTATTCCAATACTTGATGGAGCTAACAAGAAAATATTAACATTACCCATATCAAAATGGAGGCTGATTGTGGTCCCATCCAATAACAATGATCAAAAAAAGAAACTAAAACAATCCTATTTACAGTCTCATCAAAAGAATGAAATATTTAGGAGTAAATGTAACCGAGGAGGTAAAAGAGCTGTTTACTGAAAACTGTAAGACATTGATGAAAGAAAATGAAGAAGACACAAGTAAATGGAAAAATATTCTGTGCTCAGAGATTGGAAGAAAGGATATTTTTTAAAAGATTTATTTTAGAGAGAAGGAGTGAGAGAGCACAAGCAGGAGGGGTAGAGGGAGAGAGAATATCCAGCAGACTCCACATTGAGCACGAAGCCTGACATGGGATTCAATTCCAGGACTCTGAGATCATGATCTGAGTAGAAACCCAAGAGTTGGATACTTAACTGAGTGAGCCACCAAGGCCTCCTGGAATAATGAATATTGTTAAAAGGGCCGTCCTATCCAAAGTGATCTACAGATTCAGTGCAATTCCAATCAAAATTCCAGTGGTATTGAGTAGTATGGTACTAACATAAAAACAGACACGTAGATCAGTGGAACACAGTAGAGAGCCTTTGACTAAATCCTTATATATATGGTCAATTAATTCACAACGAAGAATATAGGCATACACAATAGGAAAAGGGTAGTTTCTTCAATAAATGGACCTGGGAAAATTTGAGAGCCACATGCAGAACGATAATACTGGATCTCTATCCTACACCTTGGGAAAAAAAATTAAAATGGATTAAAGACTAAATTTAAGATCTAAAACCATAAAAATACTAGAAGAAAACCAAGGGTAAGCTCCTTGACAGGGTCATGGAAATTATTTTTTTAATTTTGGATTTGACACCAAAAGACAAGGCAATAAAATAAAAAAATAAACAAGTATAACTACATCAAACTAAAACTCTTCTTCACAGCAAAGAAAACCATCAACAAAATGACAATTCCACCAATAGAATGGGAGAAAATATTTGCTATATTCATATTTTGTTAAAGGGTTAATATCCAAAATTTATAAACAGCTCGTATAACTCACCAGCCCCAAAACAATCCTAATAAACATGGGCAGAGGAACTTAATACAGACATTTTTCCAAAGAAAATATACAAATTGCCATCAGATATATTAAAGGGTGCTCAGCATCATTAATTATCAGGGATATACAAATCAAAATCACAAGAAGATACCACCTTATACTTGTTAACATGGGTGTAATCAAAATATAAGAGATAGCTAGAGTTGGCGAGGATGTGGAGAAAATGAACCCTGTTCATTGTTAGTAAGAATGTAAATTGGTGCAGTCACTATGGAAAACAACATGGTAGTTTCTGAAAAAATTAAACATAGAACTGTTATATCCAGCAATCCTACTTCTGAGTATATAACCAAAGAAAATGGAAACAGAGTATCAAAAAGATACAATGCCTTCCTATGTTCATCACAACATATTCACAATAGACAAGATATAGAAACAAACTAAATGTCCAAAATTGGGTGAATGCAATAAAGAATATATAGCCACATCCAATAGGATATTATTCAACCATGAAAGAAGGAAATCTTCAAGTTGTCTATAGCACGGTGTGTGATGTGATGGATATGCTAATTACCTAGATGGGAGAAATCCTTTTACAAGGCATATGTTCATCAATATAATCACAATATACACTTTGAATGTCTTATGATTTTGTCAATCATACTTCAATAAAAAGCTTTAAAAATAGATCCTGTAGTAGCTCAGGAAAACTAAAACCCAAATATGTTACATGTGTTGGCACGCATGTGTCCAGTGAGAATATTTTTTTTTTTTTTAGATTTTATTTTATTTGACAGATAGAGATCACAAGTAGGCAGAGAGGCAGGCAGAGAGAGAGAGAGGAGGAAGCAGGCTCCCTGCCGAGCAGAGAGCCCGATGCGGGGCTCGGTCCCAGGATCATGACCTGAGCCGAAGGCAGAGGCTTTAATCCACTGAGCCACCCAGGCGCCCCAGAATATTTTTAAATAATAAAATATATTGTTTCTTATAGAAAATATTCAAAAACAAAACAAAAAAACTTCATATGAATACACTGATTATTAAAGGATTAATTACTAATATTTGAAAATCATAATGTTTATATATATCATACCTGTGGTTATGAATGGAAATCTTTTTTTTTAAGTAAGGATTTATTTTATTTTTTATTTTCTAAAAGATTTTATTTATTTGACAGAGAGAGATAGTGAGAGCAGGAACACAAGCAGGGAGAGTGGGAGAGGAAATAGCAGGCTTCCCACAAAGTGGGCAGTCAGATACAGGGCTTGATCCCATGACCCTGAGCCGAAGGCAGACACTTAACGACTAAGCCATCCAGGTGCCCCTATGAGTGGAAATCTTTATGAAATAAAACATATATACCAATTAATGACTTTTAACTCCATTACTAATAACTAAGAAGATGTAAAGTTTTTAATAGCCATATCCATATATAGTAAGCCTCCCTACTAATTATGTCAAATAACTCTAATTTATAAATTGCAGTCAAAATAATTAAATCTCTTAGGTAATATAATAATCTCTTCAAGTTCATATGAAAAGTAACAAAAGTACAAAAGTATCTCCCGCAAAGTAAATAAATGTATGACTAACAGGAACTACATGGTATGTTAGACTTTCTCTATCTTCACCTTTATATATAAGTCCAGAAACAACAAATGTCTTCAAAACACACATGTATATAGACTATATACACACATGTATAGAGCTCATTTTTTCTGGTAAACTTTGTGAGTATATAGAATCTTATAAGGTCAGTGCTATGGTCACCTAGCATGAGCTAAGCCAACTCTCATGTGCATGACGTTACCTAGAGTTGTTGAGTTGGAATATGTATGTACTGGCATTTCCCCCAACTGCCATCACTCAGGAGAGGCGACAATTAAACATTTTCCTTTCTATTGGGCACCCCAAAGAAGCCCAAAACTTTTTCTTTTCTATTCCCAAGTGTCTTACCCTGATAGAAATGGTCCGTAGTAACACAGATTCCCTAAGTTGTGCTTTTTTAAAGGTTTTTAATACTATAGTGTTATGTGTGAATTTGATTCACCAGCTAAAGTAACATGACTCTGGACTTTACTTATTGAATTTCAGTATCCATAATTGCCCTGTGTTATGATCAAAGCAAAAAGAAAGTGCTGTATAAGAATTCCAAACTTTGGCAGTTGTCAATACTCAGATCATATACCTCTTTTTTTTTTTTTAAGATTTTATTTATTCACTTGACAGAGAGAGATCACAAGTAGGCAGAGAGGCAGGCAGAGAGAGAGAAGGAAGCAGGCTCCCTGCCAAGCAGAGAGCCCGATGCAGGGCTGGATCCCAGGACTCTGAGATCATGACCTGATCCGAAGGCAGCGGCTTAACCCACTGAGCCACCCAGGCACCCAGATCATATACCTTTTAACAAAGAGCATCTTATGCTAATTAGTCCTGTTAAACTATGTACAGAGGAAATTGTTGAAATATTGGATTAGAAAAGAATTGCTTATGTTATCAGAACTAATGGTGTATTTAAACAATGTATTATGAATAGCTAAATTATATATCATTGTAACTATGTAGAAAATACAGACTTATGTATAATCAAAGTGCTAAGAATTTTTATATGGCCTTGTATGAAGGGAGTTTGGATGTTAATAAACATGTTTTCCATTAAAAAAAAAGTCTTTCTAAATCACTCATATATTTAAGCAGAAACTAGTGGGTTTTACACCTAAATAGGTTTAACTATCAACTAGTGAGTTTATTAAAAATGTACAACCTCATATTTCACTTCCACTGACCATGATCTTCTAGGGGTTAAGAGGCCAAGAGTTCCCTCCTTTTTAAAATCAAACCCTTCAGGAGAAAAGAGAGTGATATCGAGCCCTTTATTAAAATAAAAAACATATTATTAAAAAAAGTTGTAGGACAATAAGTATCAAAATATTCTATCTGTTTTATGCATTTGTGTGTATATGTTGTAAACATCCCTATCCATAAATGCATGGAAAAGACATAAAGATACACACACCATATTGTTACCAGCAATTAGAACATTTCGGAGGAGGCTATCATAACTTACTTATGTGAATTAAATTGCTTGGCACTTTTTGTTTCCCTTAAACAGCAAATATTTCTCTTTTTCTATTCCAGTATAATTAGCATACAGGGTTATATTAGTTTCAGGAGTACAATATCATGATTTACCAATTCTATACCTTACTCAGTGCTCATCATGACAAGTGCACTCTATATCCCCTTGACTTATTTAACATCCCTCCAACCATCTATTAATAACTTGGTAACCACCAATCTGTTTTCTATATGTAAGAGTGTGTTTTTTTCCTTTTTTGTTCCTTTAATACACCATGAGTGAAATTATATATTTGTCTTTCTGACTCATTTCACTTAGCATTGTACTAGCTCCATCCCTGTCCTTGCAAATGGCAAGATTTCAACCTTTGTTATGGCTGAATAATATTCCTGTGCATGTGTGTGTGCATTTGTATGTATGTATGTATGTATGTGTTTGTGTATACTTCATCTTCTTTATCCATGCATCATTGATGGACTCAGGTTACTTCCATATTTTGGTTATTGAAAATTATGCTACAGTAAACATAGGGGTGCATACAACTGCTTTTCAGTTAGTGTTTTCTTATTCTTTGGATAAATACATAGTAGTGCAATTACTGGATTGTAGCGTAGTTCTATTTTTATTTTTTTGAGAAACCTCCATACTGTTTTCCACAGTGACTGCACAAGTTTGTATTCCCACCAGCAGTGCATGAGGGTTCCTTTTTTCTCACATCTTCAACAACACTCGTTTCTTGTGTTTTTGATTTTAGCCATTCTGACAGGTGTGAGGTGATACCTCATTATGGTTTTTATTTGTATTTCCCTAATGATGAGTGATATTGGAGGTCTTTTCATGTGTATATTGGCTATCTTTGTGTCTTCTTTGGACCAATGTCTGTTCATGTCTTCTGCCCATTTTTAAATTAGATTATATAGATGTATGTATATATAAACATATATATATATATATATATATATATATATATATATATATATATACATGTATTTTGGTGTTGAGTTGTATAAATTCTTCATATGTATGTTGGATACTAACCCCTTATCTGATATATCATTTGCAAATATCTTTTCCCATTCATTATATTGTTAGTTTGTTATTTATTTTTTCCTTTGCTGTGCTAAAGCTGTTAATTTTGATGTAGTCCCAATAGTTTATTTTTGCTTTTGTTTTCATTGCCTTAAGAAGACATCTTAAAAAATGTTGCCACTGCCAATGTCAGAGAAATGACTGAGTTTTCTTCTAGAATTTTTATGGTTTCTGGTCTCACATTTAGGTCTTTAATCCAATTTGAGTTTATTTCTATGTATGGTGTGAGAAAATGGTTCAGTTTTCCCAACACCATTTGCTGAAGAGACTGTCTTCTCCAGTGCATATTCTTATCCCTTTGTCAAAGACTAATTGACCCCTCAAATCATAGGTTTATTTGGGACTTGCAATTTGTTATTGACATATGTGGGGTTTTTTGTGCCAGTACCATACAGTTTTGTTCACTACAGCTTTGCAGTATATCTGGAAATCTGGGTTTCTGATACCTCCAGTTTTGTTCTTCTTTTTTTAAGATTGCTTTGGCTATTTGAGGTCTTTTGTGGTTCCATTCAAATTAAAGGATTATTTATTCCAGTTCTTTGAAAAAAAGCTGTTTGTATTTTGATAGGGGTTGCATTAAATCTGTAGTTTGCTTTGGGTGCTATGGATGTTTTAACAGTATTTGTTCTTCCAATGCATGAGAATGGCATATCTTACATTTCTTTGTGTCATCTTTAATTTCTTAATTTTCAAAGTACAGTTCTTTCACCTGTTGGTTAAGTTGATTCCTAGATATTTTATTATTTTGGTGCAATTTTAAATGGGATTGTTTTCTTAAGTTCTCTTTCTGCTACTTCATTTTTAGTGTATGCAAATGCAACACATTTCTGCATATTGACTTTATATCCTGCAACCTTACTGAATTCATTTATCATTTTTAGAAATTTTTGGGTGGAGTCTGTAGGTTTTTCTCTGTATAGTATGTCATCTGCAAATAGTAAAGGTATTACTTTTTCCTTAACATTTGGAGTGCATTTTACTTCTTTTTCTCGTCTGATTGCTATGACTAAGATTTCCAGTACTATGTTGATTAAAGGGGTAAAAATGGATATCCTTGTCTTTTTCCTGATCTTACAAGAAAAGCTCTCAGTTTTTCACCATTAATTATGATGTCTGCTATAGGTTTTTCATCTATGGCCTTTATTATATCCTCTCTAAACCTACTTTGTTGAGGGTTTTTATCATGAATGGATATTGTACTTTGTCAGTTGCTTTTTCCCTATCTATTGAAATGGTCATATGGTTTTTATCATTTCCATATTGATGAGATGTATTGCATTGATTTGTGATTATTAAACCACCCATGCATGCCAGGAATAAATCCCTCTTGATCATGGTGAATGATTTTCTTAGTGGATTGTTGGGTTTGGTGTGTTAATATTTTGTTGAGGACTTTTGCAACTATGTTCTTCAGAGATATTGTAGTTCTCTCTTTTCTTCTTTTTTTTTTTTTGGTTAGGTATCAGGGTAATTTTACCTCATAGAATGAATTTTGAAGCTTTCCTTCTTCTACTTTTTGGAATAGTCTGAAAAGAATAGGTACTAACTTAAATGGTAGAATGCATCTGTGTAGACTTCAGGTCCTGGACCTTCATTTTTGGGGAGTTTTTGAGTACTGATTGAATTTCTTTGCTAATAATTGGTCTTTGCAGATTTTCTATATCTTCTTTATTCAGTTTTAGGAGGTTATATGATACTTAGAATTATCCCCTTTTTCCTTAAGTTGTTCAGTTTGTTTGCATATATTTTTTATAATCTCATAATTCTTTGTATTTCTGTGTCGATGTTTATTATTTCTCCTCTCCTGTTTTTTTATTGTGTTTTTTAACTGAATCTTCTTTTTTTTTCTTTCTTTCAGAAGTTTGACTAAGAATAGCATTGAACAGAAATATAGAGACAATCTACAGAAAGAAAGACTTCAAAAGTAATACGATGTCAATAAAAACGTATCTATCGGAGGAGGAGTCAAGATGGCGGAGAAGTAGCAGGCTGAGACTACTTCAGGTAGCGGGAGATCAGCTAGATAGCTTATCTAAAGATTGCAAACACCTACAAATCCAACGGGAGATCGAAGAGAAGAAGAACTGCAACTCTAGAAACAGAAAATCAACCACTTTCTGAAAGGTAGGACGGGCGGAGAAGTGAATCCAAAGTGATGGGAAGATAGACCGCGGGGGGAGGGGCCGGCTCCCGGCAAGCGGCGGAGCAACGGAGCACAAAATCGGGACTTTTAAAAGTCTGTTCCGCTGAGGGACATCGCTCCAGAGGCTTAACCGGGGTGAAGCCCACGCAGGGTCAGCGTGGCCTCAGGTCCCGCAGGGTCACAGAAGGATCAGGGGTGTCTGAGTGTCGCAGAGCTTACAAGTATTAGAACAGGGAAGCCAGCTACAGGGACAGAGCCGAGGAGTGACTCTCAGCTCGGGGTTACCTTGAACCGGTCGCAGGCTCGGTCAGCTCGGAGCGCGGCCGGAGGCAGGGTGACGGGAGTAAATCGGCGCTGTTCTCTGAGGGCGCACTGAGGAGTGGGGCCCCAGGCTCTCGGCTCCTCCGGGCCGGAGACTAGGAGGCCGCCATCTTCATTCCCGCCCTCCGGAACTCTACGGAAAGCGCTCAGGGAACAAAAGCTCCCGAAAGCAAACCCAATTGGATTACTCAGACCGGCCCCTGGTAAGGGCGGTGCAACTCTGCCCGGGGCAAAGACACCTGAGAATCACTACAAAAGGCCCCTCCCCGAGAAGATCAACAAGAAGCCCAGCCAGGATCAAGTTCACCTACCAAGGAGGACAGTTTCAATACCAAGGAGAGCAGCGGAATTCCAAAGGAGGAGAAAGCAAAGCACGGAACTCATGGCTTTCTCCCCATGATTCTTTAGCCTTGCAGTTAATTTAATTTTTTTTCTTTTTCAATTTATTTTTCTTCTTCTGCTAAATTTTTTTAACTTTTACCCTTTTCTTTTTTAACGTTTTTTAACTAGTTTATCTAATATATATATTTTTTTTTCCTTTTTATATATTTTTCTTTATTGGTTTTCCTTTTTTAATTGTTTCTTCCTTTTTTTTTCTTCTTTTTTTTTTTTTTTCTTTTTCTTCTTTCTGAACCTCTTTTTATCCCCTTTCTCCCCCTCATGATTTGGGATCTCTTCTGATTTGGCTAAAGCATATTTTCCTGGGGTTGTTGCCACCCTTTTAGTATTTTACTTGCTCCTTCATCTACTCTTATCTGGACAAAATGACAAGGCGGAAAAATTCACCACAAAAAAAAGAACAAGAGGCAGTACCAAAGGCTAGGGACCTAATCAATACAGACGTTGGTAATATGTCAGATCTAGAGTTCAGAATGACGATTCTCAAGGTTCTAGCCGGGCTTGAAAAAGGCATGGAAGATATTAGAGAAACCCTCTCGGGAGATATAAAAGCCCTTTCTGGAGAAATAAAAGAACTAAAATCTAACCAAGTTGAAATCAAAAAAGCTATTAATGAGGTGCAATCAAAAATGGAGGCTCTCACTGCTAGGATAAATGAGGCAGAAGAAAGAATTAGCGATATAGAAGACCAAATGACAGAGAATAAAGAAGCTGAGCAAAAGAGGGACAAACAGCTACTGGACCATGAGGGGAGAATTCGAGAGATAAGTGACACCATAAGACGAAACAACATTAGAATAATTGGGATTCCAGAAGAAGAAAGAGAGAGGGGAGCAGAAGGTATATTGGAGAGAATTATTGGAGAGAATTTCCCCAATATGGCAAAGGGAACAAGCATCAAAATCCAGGA
This sequence comes from Enhydra lutris kenyoni, assembly GCF_002288905.1. Lineage (NCBI taxonomy): Eukaryota > Metazoa > Chordata > Mammalia > Carnivora > Mustelidae > Enhydra > Enhydra lutris. Next base: position 40,908,504 of record NW_019154088.1, on the reverse strand, counting down.
GATTCAGAGAACCCCCCTCAAGATCAATAAGAATAGGTCCACACCCCGTCACCTAATAGTAAAATTTACAAGTCTTAGTGACAAAGAGAAGATCCTGAAAGCAGCCCGGGAAAAGAAGTCTGTAACGTACAATGGTAAAAATATTAGATTGGCAGCAGACTTATCCACAGAGACCTGGCAGGCCAGAAAGAGCTGGCATGATATATTCAGAGTACTAAACGAGAAAAACATGCAGCCAAGAATACTATATCCAGCTAGGCTATCATTGAAAATAGAAGGAGAGATTAAAAGCTTCCAGGACAAACAAAAACTGAAAGAATTTACAAATACCAAACCAGCTCTACAGGAAATATTGAAAGGGGTCCTCTAAGCAAAGAGAGACCCTAAAAGTAGTAGATCAGAAAGGAACAGAGACAATATACAATAACAGTCACCTTACAGGCAATACAATGGCACTAAATTCATATCTCTCAATACTTACCCTGAATGTGAATGGGCTAAATGCCCCAATCAAAAGACACAGGGTATCAGAATGGATAAAAAAACAAAACCCATCTATATGTTGCCTACAAGAAACTCATCTTAAACCTGAAGACACCTCCAGATTTAAAGTGAGGGGGTGGAAAAGAATTTACCATGCTAATGGACATCAGAAAAAAGCAGGAGTGGCAATCCTTATATCAGATCAATTAGATTTTAAGCCAAAGACTATAATAAGAGATGAGGAAGGACACTATATCATACTCAAAGGATCTGTCCAACAAGAAGATCTAACAATTTTAAATATCTATGCCCCTAACATGGGAACAGCCAACTATATAAACCAATTAATAACAAAATCAAAGAAACACATCGACAATAATACAATAATCGTAGGGGACTTTAACACTCCCCTCACTGAAATGGACAGATCATCCAAGCAAAAGATCAACAAGGAAATCAAGGCCTTAAATGACACACTGGACCAGATGGACATCACAGATATATTCAGAACATTTCATCCCAAAGCAACAGAATACACATTCTTCTCTAGTGCACATGGAACATTCTCCAGAATAGATCATATTCTCGGTCCTAAATCAGGTCTCAACCGTTATCAAAAGATTGGAATCATTCCCTGCATATTTTCAGACCACAATGCTCTGAAGCTAGAACTCAATCACAAGAGGAAATTTGGAAAGAACCCAAATACATGGAGACTAAACAGCATCCTTCTAAAGAATGAATGGGTCAACCAGGAAATTAAAGAAGAGTTGAAAAAATTCATGGAAACAAATGATAATGAAAACACAACGGTTCAAAATCTGTGGGACACAACAAAGGCAGTCCTGAGAGGAAAATATATAGCGGTACAAGCCTTTCTCAAGAAACAAGAAAGGTCTCAGGTACACAACCTAACCCTACACCTAAAGGAGCTGGAGAAAGAACAAGAAAGAAACCCTAAACCCAGCAGGAGAAGAGAAATCATAAAGATCAGAGCAGAAATCAATGAAATAGAAACCAAAAAAACAATAGAACAAATCAATGAAACTAGGAGCTGGTTCTTTGAAAGAATTAATAAGATCGATAAACCCCTGGCCAGACTTATCAAAAAAAAAGAGAAAGGACCCAAATAAATAAAATCATGAATGAAAGAGGAGAGATCACAACGAACACCAAAGAAATACAGACAATTATAAGAACATACTATGAGCAAATCTACGCCAACAAATTTGACAATCTGGAAGAAATGGATGCATTCCTAGAGACATATAAACTACCACAACTGAATCAGGAAGAACTAGAAAGCCTGAACAGACCCATAACCAGTAAGGAGATTGAAACAGTCATCAAAAATCTCCAAACAAACAAAAGCCCAGGGCCAGACGGCTTCCCGGGGGAATTCTACCAAACATTTAAAGAAGAACTAATTCCTATTCTCCTGAAACTGTTCCAAAAAATAGAAATGGAAGGAAAACTTCCAAACTCATTTTATGAGGCCAGCATCACCTTGATCCCCAAACCAGACAAGGATCCCATCAAAAAAGAGAACTACAGACCAATATCCTTGATGAACACAGATGCAAAAATTCTCGCCAAAATACTAGCCAATAGGATTCAACAGTACATTAAAAGGATTATTCACCACGACCAAGTGGGATTTATTCCAGGGCTGCAAGGTTGGTTCAACATCCACAAATCAATCAATGTGATACAACACATTAATAAAAGAAAGAACAAGAACCATATGATACTCTCCATAGATGCTGAAAAAGCATTTGACAAAGTACAGCATCCCTTCCCGATCAAAACTCTTCAAAGTGTAGGGATAGAGGGCACATACCTCAATATTATCAAAGCCATCTATGAAAAACCCACTGCAAATATCATTCTCAATGGAGAAAAACTGAAAGCTTTTCCGCTAAGGTCGGGAACACGGCAGGGATGTCCGTTATCACCACTGCTATTCAACATAGTACTAGAAGTCCTAGCTTCAGCAATCAGACAACAAAAGGAAATTAAAGGCATCCAAATCGGCAAAGAAGAAGTCAAACTATCACTCTTCGCAGATGATATGATACTATATGTGGAAAACCCAAAAGACTCCACTCCAAAACTGCTAGAACTTGTACAGGAATTCAGTAAAGTGTCAGGATATAAAATCAATGCACAGAAATCAGTTGCATTTCTCTACACCAACAACAAGACAGAAGAAAGAGAAATTAAGGAGTCCATCCCATTTACAATTGCACCCAAAACTATAAGATACCTAGGAATAAATCTAACCAAAGAGACTAAGAATCTATACACAGAAAACTATAAAGTACTCATGAAAGAAATTGAGGAAGACACAAAGAAATGGAAAAATGTTCCATGCTCCTGGATTGGAAGAATAAATATTGTGAAAATGTCTATGCTACCTAAAGCAATCTACACATTTAATGCAATTCCTATCAAAGTACCATCCATTTTTTTCAAAGAAATGGAACAAATAATCCTAAAATTTATATGGAACCAGAAAAGACCTCGAATAGCCAAAGCAATATTGAAAAAGAAAGCCAAAGTTGGTGGCATCACAATTCCAGACTTCAAGCTCTATTACAAAGCTGTCATCATCAAGACAGCATGGTACTGGCACAAAAACAGACACATAGATCAATGGAACAGAATAGAGAGCCCAGAAATAGACCCTCAACTCTATGGTCAACTCATCTTCGACAAAGCAGGAAAGAATATCCAATGGAAAAAAGACAGCCTCTTCAACAAATGGTGTTGGGAAAATTGGACAGCCACATGCAGAAAAATGAAATTGGATCATTTCCTTACACCACACACGAAAATAGACTCAAAATGGATGAAGGACCTCAATGTGAGAAAGGAATCCATCTAAATCCTTGAGGAGAACACAGGCAGCAACCTCTTCGACCTCAGCCGCAGCAACATCTTCCTAGGAACATCGCCAAAGGCAAGGGAAGCAAGGGCAAAAATGAACTATTGGGATTTCATCAAGATCAAAAGCTTTTGCACAGCAAAGGAAACAGTTAACAAAACCAAAAGACAACTGACAGAATGGGAGAAGATATTTGCAAATGACATATCAGATAAAGGGCTAGTGTCCAAAATTTATAAAGAACTTAGCAAACTCAACACCCAAAGAACAAATAATCCAATCAAGAAATGGGCAGAGGACATGAACAGACATTTCTGCAAAGAAGACATCCAGATGGCCAACAGACACATGAAAAAGTGCTCCACATCACTCGGCATCAGGGAAATACAAATCAAAACCACAATGAGATACCACCTCACACCAGTCAGAATGGCTAAAATTAACAAGTCAGGAAATGACAGATGCTGGCGAGGATGCGGAGAAAGGGGAACCCTCCTACACTGTTGGTGGGAATGCAAGCTGGTGCAACCACTCTGGAAAACAGCATGGAGGTTCCTCAAAATGTTGAAAATAGAACTACCCTATGACCCAGCAATTGCACTGCTGGGTATTTACCCTAAAGATACAAACGTAGTCATCCGAAGGGGCACATGCACCCGAATGTTTATAGCAGCAATGTCTACAATAGCCAAACTATGGAAAGAACCTAGATGTCCATCAACAGACGAATGGATAAAGAAGATGTGGTATATATACACAATGGAATACTATGCAGCCATCAAAAGAAATGAAATCTTGCCATTTGCGACGACGTGGATGGAACTAGAGGGTATCATGCTTAGCGAAATAAGTCAATCGGAGAAAGACAACTATCATATGATCTCCCTGATATGAGGGAGAGGAGATGCAAAATGGGGGGTTAAGGGTATAGGAGAAGAATAAATGAAACAAGATGGGATTGGGAGGGAGACAAACCATAAGTGACTCTTAATCTCACAAAACAAACTGAGGGTTAATGGGGGGAGGGGGTTGGGGGGGTGGGATTATGGACATTGGGGAGGGTATGTGCTATGGTGAGTGCTGTGAAGGGTGTAAACCTGGCGATTCACAGACCTGTACCCCTGGGGATAAAAAGATATTATATGTTTAAAAAAAAATAAAACTTAAATAAAAAAAAAAAAAAAAAGAAAACAGAAGCTAACTAATTAATTAATTTGCCCAAGGTCATACACAGCCAAGGAGGGGGTAGAGTTAGGATCTGATTTCGAAAAAAAAAAAAAAAAAAAAAAAAAAAAAAATCCGTATCTATCAATAATCACTCTCAATGTGAATGGCCTAAATGTGCCCATAAAACGGCACAGGGTTGCAGATTGGATAAAATGACAGGACCCATCCATATGTTGTCTACAAGAGACCCATTTTGAACCTATAGATACACCCAGTCTGAAAGTGAAGGGATGGAGAAGCATCTTTCATGCCAATGGGCCTCAAAAGAAGGCTGGGGTAGTGATTCTCATATCAGATAAATTAGATTTTAAACTAAACACTGTAGTCAGAGATACAGAAGGACACTACATCATTCTTAAAGGGACTATCCACCAAGATGATCTAACAATTGTAAATATCTATGCCCCCAATATGGGAGCAGCCAATTACATAAGAAAACTGTTAATCAAGATAAAGAGTCATATTGATATGAATACATTAATAGTAGAAGATCTTAACATGCCCCTCTCAGAAATAGATCATTGAAGCAGAAAATCAATAAAGAAACAATTTTGTTGATCTTGTCAAAGAACCAGCTCCTGGTTCCACTGATGTCTCCTATTGGTTTTTTTAGTTTCTATTTTGTTTATTTCTGTTCTAATTTTTATTATTTCCTTCCTTCTATTGGTTTTGTATTTTGTTTGTTGTAGTTCTTTTTCTAGCTTCTCTAGATGTAAGATTAGGTTGTTTATTTGAGATTTTTCATATTTCTTGATGTAGAGCCTTATTGCTAAATTTGCCTTCTTAGAACAGCTATTGTTGAATCCCAAATATTTGGACCATTGTGTTTTCATTTTCATTTGTCTCTATGTATTTTTTTTTTCCTCTGACTTCTTGGCTGACCTATTCATTATTATGTAACCTCCAAGTATTTGTGTTCTTTCCAGTTTTTTCTAATGGTGAATTTCTAGTTTTATAGCATTGTGGTTTGAAAAGGTTCATGGTATGACTTCAATATTTTTGAATTTGTTGTATTTTGAATTTGTTGATAACATCTGATCTACTCTGAGGAAGTTTCATTCTGTTTCAAAAGAATGTATATTCTGCTGTTTTAGGATGAAATGCTCAGAATATATCTGCTTGTTCTGTCTGTTCACCGGTTGATTTTCTGTTTGGATGATCTATCCATTGATGTGAGTGGGGCATAAAGTCCCCTATTATTATTGTGTTCCTATCACTTACTTCCTTTATTTTGTTAATAGCTGCTTTATGTATTTGGGTACTCCCATATTAGGAGCGTACATATTTACAATTGTTACATATTCTTGTTGGATTGTTTCCTTTATGATAATGTAGTGTCCTTCTTTGTCTCTTGAGATCTTTGTTTTAAAGTCTACTTTGCCCAAATCCTACTCTGGCTTTTTTTTTAACCCACTACCATTTGCATGATAAATGCTTTTCCATCTCTTCACTGTCAATCTGTACATGTCTTTACATCTGATGTGAGTATCTTATAGGCTGCATGTAGCTGGGTCTTGATTTTTTATCCATTCTGTTACCCTATATCTTTTGATTGGTGTGTTTAGTCCATTTACATTCAAAGGAATTATTGATATGTATGTATTACCATTTTGCTACGTATTTTATAGTTGTTTTTGTAGTTCTTTTCTGTTCCTTTATTCTCTTGCTCTTTTCTCTGATGGTTTGGGGCTTTCTTGAGTGATATACTTAGATTGTTTTTCTTTACGTTTTTGTATCTATTACTGGTATTTGATTTATGGTTACCATTTGGTATATATATAATATCTTATGCATATAGCAATCCATATTAACTCAATGATCACTTAAGTTTGAACCCATTCTAAAAGCACTAAATTTTTACTTACCTCTCTCCCACACTTTAGGTATACAGTGTCCTGCTTTACACCCTTGTATTTTGTGAAACCCTTGACTGATTTTTATAGATATACTTAATTTTACTGCTTTTGTGCTTCCTACTTTTCTTACTCTTGCTTTTGGTCTTTCCTTTCCACTGAAAAGAATCCACTTAACATTTCTTGTAAGTCTGCTGTAGTGACGATGAATTCCTTTAACTTGTGTTTGTCTGGGGAACTCTTTTTCTCTCCTATTCTGAATGATAGCCTTGCTCAATAGAGTATTCTGGTTCAGTTGCTTCACAATTTATACAAGAAATATATTTTTAAAGTTTTACATACGTTTCATTACTTGTATCTCTACTTGATCTATTTTTTTTTAATTTTTTTTTTAAGATTTTTATTTATTTGACAGACAGATCACAAGTAGGCAGAGAGGCAGGCAGAGAGAGAGAGGAGGAGGAGGCAGGCTCCCTGCCAAGCAGAGAGCCCGATGTGAGGCTCGATCCCAGGACCCTGGGATCATGACCTGAGCCGAAGGCAGAGGCTTTAACCACTGAGCCACCCAGGCGCCCCTTGATCTACTTTTTGATAGCTATCTTCCTGAGTTTAAAATACCTAGTCTCATGCTTTTCTTAAATCTAATAGTTTAGATAAATAATCAAACAAGCAAAACTTTTTTTATAAGGTAGGACAGTGTCTTTACTATGAAATAGCTAGTGCCATAAAAAATTCACAGCGAATCCCTAGGGGCCATGCATGACTTCACAGTCATCTAGGGTACTATATAGTAAGATCTAAGGTTTAGTATGTAATCTTTCAGTATGGATTCAATAATCCTATGAGTCTCTAATAGAAGGAAAACTAACGTGAAATAAAAGTCTACATCTCACATTCTTGGGGTCATTTTTTTTAAAGATTTTTTATTTATTTATCTGACAGACAGAGATCACAAGTAGGCAGAGAGTCAGGCAGAGACATAGAGAGGGGGAAGAACGTTCCCCGCCAAGAAGAGAGCCTGATGCGGGGCTCAATCCTGAGACCTGAGGATCATGACCTGAGCCGAAGGAAGAGCTCAACCCACTGAGCCACCCAAGTGGTCTGGGGTCATTTTTTCATAAATTCTGCTGAGAGTTTTATTAGCAGTATTGGTGATCTCAACAATGGGGTAACAAATGGCCATACATTGTTTTCACTAGCATATTATGTTGATGCAGCCAGTGATGGTGCATCCCCAAAAATGGAAAACACACGAGCAGGAGCATGCAGATCAATTGAATTTACTCAACTGACATTTATGTTTGTGTAATGAGGGAGTATAACCTAAATAAATGACCTTTCTATGACATTTTAATAATCCAGGAGGGAAATGATACAAATGCACCAAAGGGAAAAAGAAAATCCCTTTTATTATTTCAAAATTAAAAGATTTATAGAAATTATGGAAGCTTAAAAGTAGAAGATGGCTTTAAAAAATTCTGTCTCCAGAGTTAAATATGACAAATGTGATACTGATGCTGCATATCCTATTTAAATTAGTTACAGTAACTTTACAATCCTGTTAGAATCTATAGTTCTATACTGCATATTTTGTTTTAAATTTAGATTTTGGCATTGTTAAATTAACTCAAGTGAAAATTTCCAAAAGAAACTTATTTTTACCTATTATATATTCCTACAATTCATATGACATTGTTTTTATTTGGTGGTATAATAAAACTATCATCTTCATTGTCCTTTTAAAACAGATGAACACTTTGAACACACTAAAGTTGATATCTTGATCTGGTATGTATCTCCTAGTGATCTGGATGGAAATTCATTAAAACTGAATAATCTTTTTAGACTTAGTGTATTTCATTCAAATTATAAGGGTAATGCATATGATATAAAAAAAATCAATATGGAAAGTTATGAAATATGTAGTTGAAATCTCTATTCTCCTACCCTTGACTTTGGATCAACTCAAATAAGGGCATGTTTTTAATCTTTTTTATAATTATACAAATAGAAATGATCTAAGTATATTTTAATGGATTTTACTTTTTACATTTAATAATGCATATATTACACATAACAGTTAGTATATTTTGGACATTTATCAGGCCTTAAAATTTAACTTCTCTTTAAACTTGTATGTTTTTACATTTTTCTTTAATTCTATTGTTATGTTTTATTCTATTGATTTAAGTCATTCTAGATATGTTTTAGCTATACCAACTACATTGCAGAAAACATCTTTCAAAGTACATATTTGTGGACATAGGGATATACATCATTAAGCTAAATTATTGCCAGTGGATTAGATGAGCCACGGTTTTGAGTACTGTTGTTAAATTGCCCTTTGAAAATAATCTCTATTTCTACTGCCATTAACAATATAGGAGGTATTCTCTTGCCTTTTCTCCAAACCTAATCTCTAAATCTAATTAGACTGCCTCAATTTAAAGTGTCCTAGTTTCTGGTGTCATTACAAATCGCCATACTCAGATCTCACATAACTCTATAAATATCAACTCAGCTTGATATAGCAGAAAGGAACTCCCAAGTAATAATTGAGTTGTTAACCATTCATTATTTCTGGAACCTGGAGCTACAAAAAGTGGTTATAGCAGAGGGAATTACAGCCTAGGAAATATGGAGAAAGAGGTCAATGTGAGTTTAAAGACAGTCATCAGTTGAATGTGTTTAAATAATATTTAACTAAAAATGTGCTTATAGAAGAAATTAGAATAATAATTAAGGAAGTAACAGGAAATGGTTTAGATGTACCAAAGTTTAGAGGGTATGAAATATTTCTATTTTCTTTTTTGTTTGTTCCAGTTTCTTTTTTTTAATTAAATTAAATTAAACTTTTTTCCAGTCTTCCAAGACTCATTGTTTATGCACCATACCCAGTGTTCCCTGCAATACGTGCCCTCCTTAATACCCACCACCAGGGTCACCCAACCCCCCACCCTCTTTCCCCTCCAAAACCCTCAGTTTGTTTCTCAGAGTATGTAGGGTTCTTCAAATCTGGTACCAAAAGTTTATTCTCCTTCCTCATCAGGCTAGTCTTTTTTATATTTCTGCATAGTCTTTCTCAAATAAAATATAAGTTAGATAAATTATGGTGGTATTGGCATAGATGTCCAATAAAATGTTTTGATAAGATTTGATTGCACTTAATCTCCATTTTGGGACCATCTTGTAAGACAGCCTAACTGAATTCTGTATCATGCAGAGAAGAGAGCTCTAGTCAGTAACCAGAGGAGACATTCTCAATGACTTTCCCATATACCCTTGGTCCTAACTGTATCCATGAACACCAACCAAGAAAACATCCAGTTTCAAACACTTGAAACCCAGCATCTGGTGATTTATCTATTCCTTCCATTGTACTTTCAAGGGGCAGTTTATACCCTCCAGGAGTGGGTTTCAACCAATGACTGATAGTAGTTGACAAGTAAATATTCCATTTCCCTCTGATAAGATAGCTAAATGTTCATGCTTCCTCTCAAAGTTCCTTGGTAGGTTTGGGCCTCCTCAACCATATGTCCTTTATTGGCTTCCTTTACTTCCCTCACTTTTGGACTCCAAAAAACATGAAGTCATTTTCTTTCTCAATGTTTATTTCTGGGGGTAACTCAATTGAAGAGAACAAATATCCAGGCACTTCCATATATTATAGTCATACTAAAGCCACGAGGAAGGCTAACTCAGCTTTATAGTGGCTGCTTTAAGCTTTTATCTAGAACAAACTAGAATCTTTTATATAGAATGAACTGCATTTTAACTTAAACTTAAAAAGAGTTTTAGTCATGCATATATATATATATATATATATATATATATATAAATATACACACACACACACATACATATATATATATAATATTATATATATTAGAGTTATAGTAAGTAATATTAGTATGTTAGTATATATACTATATAGTATATATATGTATATAATATATACTAGTATATTAGTAATAACTATATACAGATATAATAGATGTTTTATATGTATGCATATATGTGTATATATATGTGCATTTAAAACAGTGCAGTCTAAAATGAACAGGTTAATATGGTTATAGTGGGTGAAGGAAGAAACCTCTGTGGGGGGTATATTAAATTAAAATACAGGTAGCCTTATTTAAAAGTTTATGCCTCAACTTTATTAGGCAATAAAATTAGTAGCCTACCTTGCTGGATAGTTACATCTGTATCACCTATAATGTAACATGTACTAGAGGAAGTAATTAAGTTTGATAGGAATCTTCTTCATTTAGCAACTGCCCTCAATCCTTTGCTACAGAGAAAAATCATTAAATTTAATTGAAGCTATAGCTTCTAAAAAGATTTGTGGTACATCTGTTTGTATTTAAAGAAGTAATAGAAGCAGAGTATTTGAAGTCGATATTAACAGAGGTAAACTATTATAAAAAAATCAAAGCGCTTTATATTAGGCCTAGAATTTTGAAATTCGGAGATAATTATCCACATTCTAAAATAATCTTGACTTTAAACAATAAAGTTTAAAGTCAGTGTTAAAATTCATGGTCAATTACAGTACAAAAGTTCTAGATAACCTTTTGTTGGAACTTCTTTAGCTCTCTCAAGACAAGTAAATCTTTATAAAATAAAACATCAAGTAAAGATATTTTCAGTCAAATACTTAAGCATCATTTCCTTATAATTCAAAATGCCATTGTGGGCTATGATATTATTAATATGCATTTCAATAGGCATACAAAACTAACAGAATATATTTTTTGTTTAATGGTTACATTAAATACTTGTTTAAACTCTTTTTTTATTTTACTATCTTAAATCTACCTTAAATATCCATAATGGGGATTTAGTAAGTAGGATTTTCCATACCTCAATTGACAATCATACCCTGATCATATGTACAAACTGTTAACATTATAATAGTAAATTATAAATGTTAACTATTAACATTTCTTGAAAATAACATTTTCTGAACAGCTTAGGAAATGTTCATCTAATTTTACCCAAAGGGTTTATACTGAATTTATGCTAAATGTAAAGTGGTTTAAGTTGTTTAGAATGACTGTTCTGCTTATTTCAGTGGACTTTATATCAAGTAATCACATTTAACAGTGAATGAAATTACTATTTTTGAAAAAATTCAAGTGATACACTAATACAGCAATGTTTGAATATATGTAGACATCAAGGAGGACAAAATATTTTACAATCTTTATTTTAATTAAGTACATCTTACCTAGAAGTGTCAGAATCAGTGGGCAAGTTTTCCTAAATGCACCCCTCTTAGACCATTCCTGTGATTTGAGGTTTGTGTGGGCATACACCTGTGTAGGTATGTATTCCAGCTTCAGTCTAGAACAGAAGGAACTAATTGGCATTCTTAGGTGCTTGCAGAATCTAAGGAGAGGAATGGGCTTCGAGAAGACTGAAGCAAACCTCAAACAGTGTCATTAGCCTCTTCATTCATTCTTTTGTTCGTTGATTCAACACATTTTTATTGTGGCTCTTTTCTGTTCCAGGGATTATGGTGAGACATTAGACATATAATGGTCAGTAAATTGGCCTGATGTTTTCTTCCTGTTTCTGTGTTTGCCCTAATTTCCATTCTCTCCTCTTCCATCTTATCTCTTTCTACTCTTCATTTCCTCCTCCTTCCCCCCACCCCCTGCTTGTTTGCTTCTTTAATTCTCATCTCCTTTTATCCTCTTAAGTAAAAGACATGATAACTGACAGGGCTAAAGAAGCTACAGATTTGGCCACTGGAGAGAGAATTTTTGTGAATTGCCATCCAGATAAGGTAAGAAAGTATTTAAGGAAGAGAAGGTATAGTCCAGCATAGATTGGGGTTTATGTCTAGGCAATCAGTTGTAGCTGGTGGGTGATGTCAAGAATTGAGGGCTACTGAAGTTTGTGTTGTAATAAATGACTGCTTTTGTATAAATATTTAGATGGTCAAAGTACTAGGTATAATAATGTGATTTGAGAATATTCAGTCTAACTCTAGATCAGCACTACTGTGTGAATAGCAGTAGTGTAAAGAAAAAAGAAATTTAATATAGTAACTTTTTTTTCTAACTTATTCACTGTGCAGTAAGCACAGTATATACCACAGAAAATTATGGAAGGGATAGAATTATGCATCTTAAGATTTACATATTCACTCCCTTAACATGTCCAGTGGTCTCCTGTGTGTATTGTGGCAGCATAGGTTCTTCACTATGGCTACTACACAAAGGTGTGCTACTTACTAATATAATGATTATGCTGTCAACTAAGGAAACATACCTTCCTTTTTTTTAATCCCTCTAATAGGAAAAGTGTGGAAGAGTCTTGTAGCAGATTCCCAATTAGAATATAGAAAAGGCTAAGATTTAAATGAAAGTAGTTATCCCCCTACAAGTAATGAGTGCTTCAATAATGTTAATCTAGAAATTTAGAATTGCTAATAAAATTTTAGAGTATTTTCACTTATTTTCAGGAGTCAAATATCAGGATGGCGAAATAGACTTAATCAACAATATTAAGTTTCTTATAATATTTCTATTTAGGAATGTGTCTAAAGTTCTGATTTACAATTTCAAAAAATTTTTTTTCATTCAATACCTCCTAGCTTAAATTGGTTGCTAAATTAGTGCATGTTAACCAAAAAAAAAAAAAAAAAAAAAAAAAAAAAGAAAACCACACACAAAAAAACACATGTTAAATGGACTGTTTTGTAGAAAGAAATGGCAAGTCAGTAATTTTACAGGAAAGAGCAATTCCACATGGTAACAATTCCACTTGAGGGAAAAAAATGTGATTTTGTGATTCATGGATAGAAATATCTCCCTTTGAAATTCATCCTAAGTCTCACATAAAAAACAGATTCCTAGGTTGCCTAAAGAGCTTAGGGAATATTAACTCATTGTGAAGGGAATGGTAGGCTTACTTACCAAATCAGCATCTGTAACTGTGGTGTTTTCTTAGAGAAATATATTTAATTATTGGTCATGCCACACTTGGCTCCCTCCTTAAGACTGACTGCATTATATTACACCAGTTTGGATGCACCGTTGCCTCTGCTCTGAGAATCTCACAAGGAAGTGTAGAACCAAAAAGTCATGCTAACCTTGGCAAAGGGCATTCTCAGGGCTTGATGGTAACAACCTTTATCTGTATTGCAAATTATTACCTCTATCTGGACAGCCATCAGTTCCTAGAAAATACACTTTGATCCTTTCTTGTTACAATTCAGGAAGTAAAAAGTTACAGAAAAGACCCATTAAATTGAGTGTTGCCTTTCTCTGAGCAATGGTAAAGCTGAAACTTATTCTTGAGTATCACCAATAAAATTCTGAAAACTACCACATGTATAAACCCATGTTACTACTTATTGGAGTTGCATTAGATAAATTTCACATTCATTTATGCTTACTAAATATTGAGAATTTATATCATATATGTTTGCCTATTAGTATGAAAAATGTAATCTTCATATCACAAAATCTCATTTTCTTCTAATTTTCAGTGCTATTTTATTTATAGGACAAGAGTTTCAAAAGGTGTGTGTGTGAAAAGCATCAGTTTGGGTCACCATTGCAGAATCTGATCAACCAGGTTAAAGATGAGGTAAGTTCAAGCTTCTGAAAAGTCCAGATATTTACAAGGAATATTAATTCACAGACAGTTGTTAGAACCATACAGCTTTAAATTTCTATTTAAACTGTAACTAGGGTTTTATTTTATCTGACAAAGCATTTTATAACTCTTAATGATTATTAGAGATTTTTTCTTTCAGTTTATACAGTCTGTATCTCACTAAAATTTAGGAGAGCTTGAAATTTCACAGCATATTATAAATTTATCCAAATTATTTTCCATTGAGCAATAGTCAGGTGGTATTAGAAATAGGATTAAACATTTGATATTACAGTGGCATTATAAATAGTTGAGTTCCCACACAACTTCTTAAAAATCATGTAATACCGTGCTTTTAAAAACATTCTAAAATAAAAAATAGGTGAAGTGAGAATGACTAAAATTAACAACATGGAAAACAGTAGGTGTTGGTGAGGATGCAGAGAAAGAGGAACACTCTTACACTGTTGGTGGAAATACAAACTGGTGTAGCCATTCTGGAAAATAATACAGAGGTTCCTCAAAAAGCTAAAATAGAGGGGTGCCTGGGTGGCTCAGTGGGTTAAAGCCTCTGCCTTCAGCTCAGGTCATGATCCCAGGATCCTGGAATCCAGCCTCTCATTGGGCTCTCTGCTCAGCAGGGAGCCTGTTTCCTCCTCTCTCTCTGCCTGCTTGTGATCTCTGTCAAATAAATAAATAAAATCTTAAAAAAAAAAAAAAGCTAAAAATAGAACTACCTTAAGATCCAGAAATTGCACTACTAGGTATTTACCCAAAGGATATAAAAATATTGATTCAAAGTTATACATATACCCTAAAACTTATAGCAGCATTATTAACAATACACACACACACACACACACACACACACACACACACACACATACATACACTCACACTCTCAGTGGAACATTAGCCATAAAAATGAAATCTTGCCATTTGCAATGATGTGGATAGAGCTAGAGAGTAATATTATGCTAAGTGAAATAAGTCAGACAAAGAAAAATATGATTTCACTCATGTGGAATTTAAGAAGCAAAACAGATGAACATATGAAAAAAAAGAGGCAAACCAAGAAACAATCTCTTAACTATAAAAACAAACTGAGGATTGCTGGAGGGTAGGTGGTCAGGGTGGGTAGGCTAAATGGATGTTGGATATTAAGGAAGGGCACTTGTTATGGTGAGCACTGGGTGTTGTATGTAAGTGATGAATTACTAAATTCTACTCCTGAAACTAATATTATACTGTATGTTAACCAACTGAAATTTAAATAAAAACTTCAAGAAAAAAAAATAGGTGAAATATCCCCAAATTATTATAAAAATAGTAGAAATATATGTGAAAATGCCACAGAAGTATATAGGCTATTCTAAATAAAATGCAAAAATTGAGTAAAATAACTAATGATAGTAAACACTGACAAATTGTATTTATCCCTTGATTTTAATAGTTATCTGGTAGTATAAAATTTATTGACACAGTTTTTCTCATAAAAAAAGGCTAAAGAAAATAAATAGTAGTATCTATGAGTGCTAAAAAGGCATCTGTCAATCTTTAGCAAGTTTCCTGCTTAAAAAGATGAGAAATTATTAGAGGGAAATAATTTATAAAAACTACTTAGAAAATTAAAAAAATTCATTTCAAAGGAAAAAACACTAAATTTATTTTAATAAACTTAGGTAACTGAGAGTAATTCTTGATATTAAAATTATTATTTATGATTAACTTAAAGGTATAGTTTCATATAATGAAGTAATGTACATGGAGAGAAGTATGATTTTATTTTACCATAATAACCTTTGTATTTACTAGAAAACTCTACTAAAATATTGTAAAAATCATTTAAAAGTATAAATCAAGATTTGAGATAAATTTGTAAAATTTTTAACTGTATTGAGGTATGTTCTATATTGAGTTAAATGTGTAGGGATCAGTAGGTAATGTTTCTCCATAGCAATAAACACATTGAAATAAAAGGGGTATAAAGCTCTCTCAGAATATTAATAAAAATTAAGAAATGCCCAGATATAAGAAACAACAACTATTACTCTGTATTGGAGAATAGAAAACAATATGTGAAAATAAAAGGAAAAATGCAATATCCTTGGTTAGGATTATTTAATTTCATAGACCATCAATTCTCTACATATCAATATTTAAATATAAGTAATTACAACCCATATCACAAGATTTTATATTTTAATTCTATACAATAATTCTGAAGTTCATCAGAATAATAAAAGGTTTTAAAAAGTCAAGGAAATTAAAAACAAGATGAGGGAGTGAAGAGACCATCTATGTAATGCAACAGATATGGTATTGACATAACAGTAGATTATTTAGCTAACCCGGAAATCGATCCAAGTATAATTGTGAGATGATAATATATGATATCAACTGTGAAGAAGACCTTAATTGAGAGATAGATACACTTAATTGTATGACAGTTTATTGTATGTTTGAAAATTAGTGTATGCCATTTATAATAATCAAAACAGCAGTGACAGAGTTGGAAAAATATGTTTGTAATGAACATACCAAGTAGCTTTTACAAATTAACAAGAAGTACATGAATAAAATGTATCTTATTTGATATTTTATGCACTTATGCATAAAAATGAAGGTAGGAAAAACTTAAAGACATACTTTAACAACAGTTGTTTTAATAACATATATATATTTCATATATAAAAATGCATGCTGTTACTTTGATAATTGGTAAAATATATTTTACAATATTGCACAATAGCACAACAAGCATTACTATTTTAGATGTTTCTTTTACAGTGTTTTCTTGTATGTTATATTTATCCTGGGAGTTCCCATGTCATATGCTCTCATTTACTTTACTTACCACAGTTCATACACTGTAAATGTCCTATATTAAATGCAACAGTGCTCTCAGTGATTAATCTTCATGCTTCATGAAGGAAAGATCTTTTTTGTGTTTTGGCCAGTTTCATATTTCCTTGGCAGCCTGCAGGGTATTGTTTGCAAAAACTGCCTCTCTACACTCTCCCCATGAAAGAATGATATAACTTTGAGAGATAAAAGATTTAGGGCAGGAACAACTTTTCTCTTCATTTCTCATTTTACTATACTTAATTCTAAGTCCCTACACTTAAGAGAGTTTTGAGGAGGAGGAAATTTGCAGTGAATTTGTTATTTAAACAAGGTATTTCAGAGGAGATTTACTTATAGTATCTTTGTTACATTTAGAAACTTCTTGCTGTTGAAGAGAACAAGTTTCTTTTAAATGTTAGCTTATGTTTCTAATTCAAAATATATTCACATCAGTAGATAATTAATGATGAGTAATATATTAATACAAATTTAATTATGATAATTTACTGTTACTGTCTTTTTCTAAATAAAGTCACAAAAAAGAAAAAAAGTTATTTATTTCTAATGTTCAGTTAATGAATCTATTTATGTGGCTTGCCAAGATTCACTGTAGGTTTGGAGATTAAATTAGTTTTGAATTAGCAATACAAATTTGATATAGATGTTCTATGTACCCTAGTGAAAGGAACTTTAAAAAGATACTTTGTAAATTTTAATATCAACAAAAATTCACAAGTTTTAGCTTAGTTAATGTGTTTAAAGTCAATCAGAGAATGACTTTGTATTCATCTTTTATTATACTTTGAAATTCATTTCTAATAAGAAAAATGGGAAAAGGTGTGTAGGTCATGGATAAAACTCAGTAATGGAAACAAGTGACTAGAAAATTAATTAATGTAAGTTCATGTATCTCAATTGTGAAGGTTGACATTTTCAAATTGAGCATTCTGCCCTCTTAACATAATTATTTTATATTAATAGACATACTTGTTGTGAAAGACAATTTATATCTATTAATATAAAATGTAGGACTTAGAATTTTAAACATTCACACCTTGAGATCAAAGTTTAGAATTTCACTGAGAGAAACAAAAGTATATTCAAGCTATAAAATAAATTCTTACACCTTTGCTTTTACTTTTCTCACATTTTTTCTATTTATATATTGATTATTTCCTATAAAAGCAGAATAAGATTGAAAATGTACAAAAATCATATATATATATATACATACATATATATATGTAATATTACCTATTTCATAATTATACTATGTATATCAAAACTGAGTCAGAGATGTTTTATGTAAATTGTGGCATTGACAGATATACTATAGAATTAGGCAACACCACTTATGGCTAAACACCCAAAGGCAATGAAAAGAGGCTTTCAACATGAAATATGCACTCTCATGTTTATTGCAGCATTGCTATAATTGCCAAGATGTGGAAATGACCCGAATGTCCAACAACAGATGAGTGACTAAAAATGATGTGGTACATGTACACAGTGGAATATTATTTAGTTGTGAAAAAAGAAAATAGCCTCCCATTAAGACACCATAAATGAACCATGAGTACATTATGCTAAACAAGATGAGTTAGAGAAATACAATACATATAGAATTTTAAAAATTTAAACCTATAAAAAAAATAAAATGGTAATTACCAGGGGATGGAAAGATCAGAGAGATAATGTTTAAGGGTACAAACTTGTAATAAGTGGCAAATGAATCGGAAATCTAAAGCACAGTATGATGAACATAGATAATAATATTGTACTATTATTATTTAATGTGATAACACTACATCAGCAATCATAGTATATACATAAATCAAAGTAACACACTATACACCTTAAAATTACATAGTATTACACATCAAGTTTACTGAATAAGTAGTGCCAACAAATAAGAGCATCAGAAATTATACAGGGATAGGCTTTACTTAAAAAGGAGATGAACATATAAAACTATAAGTATGTATATTATTTTTAATTTATACTATTCATATTTGGTTATATTTTCTTTAAATTCAGTTACAAAAATATGTTATCATCCAGATAATGTTTAGGATGCCAGTTATCCAGATTCTTGGTATATGAATACATCCCCCCCGCACCCAGCCATTTACACATACACACTTAAAATTTCCCTAAAAAAAAAAAAAAAGGCTCCCTCCTCGCGCCGCCCGGATGGCCTCCCAGAACCGCTACCCAGCTGCCGCCAGCGTCGCCGCCGCCCGCAAAGGAGCCGAGCCCAGCGGGGGCGCCGCCCGTGGCCCCGTGGGCAAGAGGCTACAGCAGGAGCTGATGACCCTCATGATGTCCGGTGACAAAGGGATTTCTGCCTTCCCTGAATCAGACAACCTTTTCAAATGGGTGGGGACCATCCACGGAGCAGCTGGCACAGTGTATGAAGACCTGCGGTATAAACTCTCCTTGGAGTTCCCCAGTGGCTACCCCTACAATGCGCCCACGGTGAAGTTCCTCACACCCTGCTACCACCCCAACGTGGACACCCAGGGGAACATCTGTCTGGACATCCTGAAAGACAAGAGGTCAGCCCTGTATGATGTTAGGACCATCCTGCTGTCCATCCAGAGCCTGCTAGGAGAACCAAACATTGATAGTCCTTTGAACACGCACGCTGCCGAGCTCTGGAAAAACCCCACAGCCTTTAAGAAGTATCTGCAAGAAACCTACTCAAAGCAGGTCTCCGGCCAAGATCCCTGACTGTCCAGCCTCTCTCCTTGTGTTGTCTTTTTATTTTCTCCTTAGACAGTCTGTCTGTTTCTTCATTTCTATCTAGGACTGTGTACCTTAAGCTGTGGTGTCATTTTTGTGTTGTTTTTGTTTTTTAAATTAAGTCTCTGGTTGAGCCCTTGTGATGAATATATTAAATAAATACATTGGATTTAAAAAAAAAAAAGGTTGTTTTAATTTCAGTAAAACAATCTTTCATTTTACTTTTGATTTTATATTAGATACAGTTTCCTTTTTGTCCTTTCATGCAATAGAAGATAATCAGTGATTTTTAACTCTGTTAAAATTATTAAATTTACAACAGTGCTGGAGTGGATTATATATCATCCATGAGAGTCTAGTGAAATCCATCCTTCTTAGACTCTGCCAGGGTTTTGCTTTATTGTGTCTTGGGTTTTAAAATATATACCCATCTGATAAACATTCACAGTGACCCAAAGGGATACTTGTGAAAGCCATTAAGTGCAGCACTAATTTGAAAGACTTTACAGAAGAAGTGATTTTTCAGATAAAATCTGGAGAGTAAGAGGCAAAAATTGATTCATATTCAATAAGGTGTATTTATCTCATAGAAAAATCAGTGAGGCAAATGAAATTTTATATTTGTTCAGCGGGGACACACTAAATGTATTTATTCCAAGTTCTTCACATTTTTTTAGGAACTATGCACAGTAACACTCCAAATGTTCAAGAAATAGAATAAGGATATTTATTATATCCTTATATATATTAAATATATTCATTATATAAGAAACTAATTGTAACATGGAGGTTAGTACCCTGTAGGTTGGCAACATAAATACTACTCATTCATACCACTAAAATTTGGGAAAATAAAAAGAAAAATGTATTATTAGCATATTGACTTCATTATTCAGATGGAAATGTAAAATTGCAGCATTCCTAATAAGCATCTTTACCTTATTGTGATAAAGCCTAACTATCTAAAATTTAGGTAAAGAAAAGAGAAATGACCACATTAAAGTTGGAAATAAAGCCAGATGATTCCTGCAGTGTTCTAAAAGTTTTATCCAATTTGATTAGAGAAGAAAAACATAAATATTAATCATGAACATGATATAATATTTAAATATTACAAGTAATGTTTATAAAATCCAGTGAGAATAAGTGGTTATAACAAATAAGGAAGCATAATAAGCTTGCTGAATGATAAATGAATATGCATACTTAGCAATTAAAAATAGGGAATACTTGAAAATAATATACATTAAAAAACACATAAATACTACTGTCACAACCACTGTAGTCCAGTCCCATCTGGACTTCTTTCTATTTTACAGTACAAACCTTTTCCTTCCCCAGGGCATTGGCATTTATTGCTCCCTGGATTGGTTTAAGAAAGAAAAAAAAAAAAGCATTACCGTATTAAGAACACTTTGGAAAACCTTCAACTAATGTCAAACTTAATGTTGAAGGCTTAAAGACTTCTGATTTAGATTACAGTCAAAAGGTGTTGACTCTCACTTTTTTTATTCAGTCTTGTACTGGAGGTCTTATCCATTTAAATAAGATGGGGCACCTGGGTGGCTCAGTGGGTTAAAGCCTCTGCTTTCAGCTCAGGTCATGATCTCAGGGTCCTGGGATTGAGACCCACATCCAGCTCTCTGCTCTTCAGGGAGCCTGCTTCCTCCTCTCTCTCTGCCTATTTCTCTGCCTACTTGTGATCTCTCTGTGTCAAATAAATAAAATCTTTAAAAAAAAGTAAGATGAAGAAATAAATAAAGAGATTAGAAAATAAGCATAAAAACTACTCATACAACATAATGCTCACATAACAATTAACAATACCTCTTCATTTTTATTTTTCTTCAGGTTACATGAGGAGTCTTTAAAAATGAGTTACTTGCTTGTATTTTTTTAAACAACTTTATTGAGAAATTATTGAAATACAAAAAGTTGTGCATATTTAATGAACATAAATTGAAAATTTTGGAAATAAGTATACATCCATGACACAACCACAACAATCTATACCATAAACATATCTATTACCACCAAAAGTTTCTCACCCTCTTTATTATTACTATATCTGTGATGATGATGATGATGAGGAGGAGGAGGAGGAGGGTGTATATGATAAGAACACAACATAAGATCTACCTTCTTAGCACATTTAAGGGAACTTAAATATACAAGAAAATGTTAACTATAGTCTCTATGCTGTATAATAGATCTCCAGGACTTCTTTATTTTGTGTAACTGAAACTTTGTACCCTTTCACTAATATCTCCCCCACAGCCCCTGGCAACTACTATTCCACTCTCTTCTATTTTTGATTCCTCATATAATTTATATCACATAGTATTTGTTTTTCTATGTTTGGCTTATTTCACTTACCATAACATCTAGGTTAATCCATGCTGTTACAAATGGTAGGATTCCTTTCTCTTTTAAGGCTGAATAATAATCCTTTTCTGTATATATGACATTTGTGTATCCATTCATCTGTTGATTGACACAGGTTGTTTTCACCTCTTGATTATTGTGAATAATGTTGCACTGAATATGGGTATGCAAATACTTCTTCAGGACCCTGTTTTCAATTATTTTTATGTTTATAAAGATTTTATTTATTTTAGAGAGAGTATGTGTGGCAGATGGGGGGCTGGGTAGTGGGAGAGGAAGGGAATCTTAAGCAGACTTCCCATTGAGTGCAGAGCCTGATGTGGGGCTCAGTCTCAGGACCCTGAGATTATGACCTGAGCTAAAATCAAGATTTGGGTGCCTAACCAACTCAGCCATCCAGGCACACCAAAAATCATTTGTATTTTTATGCAATAGTAATAACTGGAAAATAACATTAAATACCATTTATTGTACTATAAACAGTACTTAGGATTAAATTTAAAATATGTGCATGAACTATATTCTAAAAACTATTAGAACTATTCTAAAAACAGTATTACTCAAAAAAATTCTTTATCAGAATTTTGATTATAAAAATAAAAATTTGTGTATCTAATAATTCTGATAAAAAATAATTTATATTTTCAAAAGGAATGCAAGAAATTTATGATTATCCATTGCATTTTAATAATAGAAATTAATTTAAATAACAGATTATAAAAGACATTGAAAAATTAGGATGTCAAAAAGACTAACTAGAACCTATATCAAGCATTTCATTATTTTATTTTTTATTTTATTTTTTTAAAATATTTTATTTATTTTTCAGAAAGAGAGAGTGCACAGGCAGGCAGAATGGCAGGGAGAGGCAGAGGGAGAAGCAAGCTCCCCACCAAGCAAGCAGCCCAATGTGGGACTTGATCCCAGGATGCTGGGATCATGACCTGAGCCAAAGGCAGCTACTTAACTGACTGAGCCACCCAGGCATCCCACATTTCATTATTTTAAATCATTAAAAGAACAAGTGTCAAAGTAGAATAATTTGATAGCTATCTTTCACTAAAATCATTTCATGAATCCAATAACATGACAGTAACATAGAAAAGTGTCCTAACTGCCATAGGAAATGAAACAGCTAGATATTCTGATCTTTGTAGGACCCTTGGAGTAAAAAGCCATCAAAGGCAAATAGAAAAAGCAATGTCAACAAGATATAGTCCACAGGGAATCTGAGGCAAAATAGAAAAAATGAGTAGATAATAGCAGATGTTTTCCCCCAAGGACAATTATAGAACAATAATTAAAGATTAAGACAGTATCTGAAAAAGAGTGTAGTAATGCTAACAGGAAGAAAAAATTGAGAGAAGGATAAAACCATTTATAGCAGTTACTCTACTATTTGCTACAAGTTGATATTTAATCAAAAAACAGACAAACCAATAGACAAAACCAAACTAAACCAAAAAAAGCTTGAGTAATCCAGCAGAGTTGCTACTATAGAACACAGCCTTGATTTATTTAGCCACTAATTTAAAATGAGAGGTGTTTATACAAAGCAACTTTTTATGCTTGTCATAGCATTTAGGTATTTCTTTTTATTCAATTAATCCTGTTCATGTTATTCATGGAACAAGAGAATCTGATTTAGTTTGTAGTATTTCTTATGCTTCTAACCTGCATTGCTCCTAGAAATAGTCTCTGATACTTGATATCTTTTATTATGGAATAAAATTTACACAACATGATCTGTAACTCTCTTTTTCTAATCTAACATTCTATGATGTATCTTGTCAAACATGTTTATGTTTGATTTTGAAATACATTCATTAAAAAGTCTTATCATACAGATATTTCCAAAGGAAGTATTCTTGGAAAAACCAATTAAATTTTCATGATTACTATATCCAGTTTTATTACTGTTTACCATAATGACATAAGCCTGAAGATATCTGACAACTTAACAATTATAATTTAGTTCACTCTTTTTTTAAACAGAGACCTTTAGAGGGGCTCCTGGGTGGCTCAATCATTTAAGCATCTGCCTTTGGCTAAGGTCATGATCCCAGGGTTCTGGGATTGAGCTCCATATCATTGGGCTCCCTTCTCAGAGGAGAGCCTGCTTCTCCCTTCCTGCTCCCCCTGCTTGTGTTCACTCTCTTGCTATCTCTCTCTGTCAAATAAAGTAAATTTACTTGACAAAGTCAAGTCTAAAATTTAATAGTATTATTTTATCATTTTTTAAAAGATTTTATTTATTTATTGGAGAAAGATTCAGAGCATGAGCAGGAGGAAGGGGCAAAGGGAGAGGGAGAAGCAGATTCTCCACTGAGCAGGGAGCTGGACATGGGGTGGGGCTCAATCCCAAGACCCTGAGATCATGATCTGAGCCAAAGGCAGATGCTTAACCAGCTGAGCCACCCAGGCACCCCTAATGTTATTATTTCAAAATACATGAACTAATTTAGAAAAACAATAGTTGTGTTACTGTTATTCAGTTATAAAGCTCATCACTTAGTGTAGAAAAGGAATTTTTAAGGACAGACTTTTAATTTTTTGTATTTAATAAAAGGTAGAAACTTGGTAAACACTTGGTCCAAGAAGGAAAGGAAGGGAGGGAGGAAGGGGAAGGAAGGGAGAAAGAAAGGAAGGGAAAGGGAAGGGAAGAGAAGAGGAGAGGAAGTGGGGGAGGCAGGAAGGAAACAAAATTGCATTACTAAATCAAACACAGCTTTTTGAGCTCCTCTGTCTTATTCTATTATACTGAAGACTTATTTTCTTACTATGGGATATAATAATGGACTATAAAAATTACTTTACTTTGCTCTGAATATTTCTTAACTGAGTATAGACATAAACAGTACACCTTGTTGCTCAGTTTCAAAATATGAAGGCAATATATTTATGTTTACATACAAGATGCTTTGAATTTAAGGCTATTTTTGACTGGGCTCATGAGTTGTGTTTGAATTCTCCATACCTGACACTGGAATCCTCAGCAACATAAATTTAAAAAAAAAAAAATTCAGACTATGATAATCCACCTAATTATGGATAGAGGTAAAAAATTACCTTAGAGAATAGATTAATTATAAGTGTTTTATAATATTGTAATAGACAAATTTAATCTAATGCATTTAAATACAGAAGTTTTGAGAATAAATTAGAAAAGGAGAAGTAAGGGTAAATGAGTCCAAAGGAAAAGTTCTAAAGGAAATAAGTATTATAAATAAATACATTTACTCATTGTGTTATTTTTCACTCATATAATGTATAAAGATAACAATATGAGTACATAGTTGCTGTTTTTTACAAGATAAAAACATCTTCGAATAACTTTATTCAAATTTATCCTGAGTTTTATTTTTCAAATCAAACTTATGAAATAAAAAATACGTGTACTAAAAATTAGATCCATCCAATAAAGTAAAGGGTTTTGGAGAATGGCTTTGAATATTGTATAATTAAGGACCTAATTAAGGATTTGTATAATGTCATATTTAAAAGAGCTTACAACGCAAATTTCTAATTACTCTTATATAAAGTCCAAAATTCCAAAAGTGTTATCTCTGAGTACCTTATTGGAAGGAAATGATCCTGTATCATTTAGATTTAAATCAGTCATCTTCTACATCAGCCTCTAGCAGTAAGAAGTTTATTCTGGCCAGTCTTTTCAGAGAAATGATGGAAATTAAGGAGTATACTTGCTGTGATGAGTTCCAGTATTACATGGAAGGGTTGAATCATAATATTGTACTCTTGAAACTACTATTAATGTAACATAACATTGTATGTTAACTAATTGAAATTTAAATAAAAATTTAATCTAAAATAAGAAGTTAATAAATAGTAAAAAATAAAAAGAAATGTAACTTTATTGCCAACATTTCATTGTCAACACCTGGGTTGATAGTCACATTGATATCAGGAAAATTAAACAAACTAGAAAATAACTGAAATTTTAAGCCAAGTAAGGTTTCTTTAAGTCTATTAGACAACAATACTAAACAGGGAAAAAATACATTAAGTTTTTGAGAAAGTGTACAGTTTAAATACTATTAAAAATATTTGGGGGCACCTACGTGGCTCAGTGGGTTAAGCCTCTGCCTTCAGCTCAGGTCATGATCTTAGGGTCCTGGGATCCCCGCATCGGGCTCTCTGCTTGGCGGGGAGTCTGTCTCCCCCTCACCCCCGCCTGCCTTTCTGCCTACTTGTGATCTCTGTCAAATAAATAGATAAAGTCTTTAAAAAAATACTTGAACATGTTCTAGCTCAATAAAATTAGTGAACAAAGTGATCATTTTATCACTACATTTTTATGTAAGAATCTCAGAGATGATTATATTCATTAATTTACTAGTGGAGTTATTATAGTAGTTTGATTGGATTAGAAAAGCAATAAAAGAATCTGTGGATTATTAAAGGAAAGAAATGAAAAGGAAGAATTGGCTGAGATATTACTTGACCAAACCCTTGATGTCTTGGTGCATTATGATAAACATTGTTTTGCAGTAGAATTTGAGTTATATGATGTCTGCCTTTACAATTAGATGCAAACATTCCTTTATAGATAGACTGTTTTTGCAAGCACATACTGCTTGCTTCAAACCAATAATAAAACTTATGATATTTTAAATGTATTATTATAAAAATTAATGGCTTTTCCAGATGCAATAAATGTTAATGAAATCATTGTTAATGAGTTTTTATACTATTATTTTTAATTTGAGTATAGTTGACACAGTGTTACACTACTTTCAGTTTTACAACTTAGTGTTTTGACAAGTTTCTCCACTATTTTACGTTCACCACAGGTATAGCTACCAAGTCCTGTTACGTTGCTATTAGAAGATCATTGACTGTATTCCTTATGATTTGCTTTTTATTCCTGTGACTTACTCATTCTATAACTGGAAGCCTGTATTTCCTTCTCCCCTTCACCCATTTTGCCCATTCCACCACCATCTCCCCTCTGGTAACCATCAGTTCATTCTCTGTATTTATAGTTATGATTCTGCTTACTGTTTGTTTAATAATTTTTTAGATTCCATTTATGAGGGAATTCATACGGTATTTGTCTTTCTCAGCCTGATTTATTTCACTTAGCAGAATACCTTCTAGATTTAACCATATTGTCTCAACTGGCACAATCTCATCCTCTTTTAATGGATGTGTAATATCTGATTGTGTGTGTGTGTGTGTGTGTGTGTGTGTGTGTGTGATTGTTTTTATCTATTTGTTCACTGATGGACATTTAGGTTGTTTCCATGGTTTGGCTATTGTAAATAATGCTGCAATAAACATAGTGGTGCATATATCTTTTTGAGTTAGTGATTTCATTTTCCTTGGGTAAATACCCAGTAGTGGAATTATTGACTGTATGATATTTCTCTTTTAATTTTTTTGAAGATCCTCCATACTCTTCTTCCACAGTTAGACGCACCAGTTTGCATTCCTACCAACAGTGCACAAAGGTTCTTTTTACTCTGTGTATCTTCTCCCATTCATTATGTTCTTTTTTGTTGTTGTTTTCTTGATGTTTCCTTTGCTGTGCAAAAAATTTTTATTTAGATGTATCCCCATTTTTTTGTTTTTGCTTTTGTTTACCTTGCCTCAGGAGGCTTATCTAGAAAATGTTACTATGGCTAATATCAGGCAAATTACTGCCTGTGTTGTCTTCTAGGATTTTTATGGTTTCAGGTTTCACATTTAGGTCTTAATCCATTTTTAGTTTATTCTTGCGTATGGTGTTGGGAAGTAACCCGGTTTCATTCTTTTACATTTAGCTGTATAGTTTTCCCAGTACCAGTAACTGAAAAGACTCTCTTTGCTCCATTGTATATTCTTGGCTCCTTTGTCATATTTTAATTAACCATATAAATGTGGGCTTATTTCTGGGTTCTCTCTTATGTTCCATTGATCTATGTGTTTATTTTTGTGCCAGTACCATACTGTTTTGATTATTACAGCTTTTGAGTATATCTTGAAATCTGAAATTGTGATAGCTCCAGCTTTGTTCTTTCTCAAGATTGTGTTGGATACTCAGGATTTTCTGTGATTCTTTACAAATTTTAGTATGATTTATTCTCATTTTGAAAAAAATGTTGGTATTTTGATAGGGAGTGCATTGAATCTTTAGATTGCTTTGGGTAATATGGACATTTTGACAGTATTAATTCTTCCAATGCATGAACATAGGATATCTTTCCATTTGCATCATCTTTGATTTCTTTCATCGGTGTTTTATAGTTTTCAGAGTGCAGGTCTTTCAATTCTTTAAGTTTATTTCTAGATATTCTTTTTGGTGGAATTTAAAGTGCTTTTTTTTTTTTTTTCTTTCTTCAACTTCATTGTTAGTGTGTAGAAATGCTACCAATTTCTGGTTATTAATTAACCAGAAATGAGTGAATTAATATAATGAATTAATTGCTTCTAATAATATTTTGGTGGAATCTTTAAGATTTTCTATGTATAGTATCATGTCATCTATAAATTATTCTCTACCAATATGGATGCCTCTTATTTTTCTTTTTTAAATTTAATATATGTATATATATGTACATATACATAATATACATATATATATAATTTTTAAAATTTTAATTCTAGTATAATTAGCATACAGTGTTATATTAGTTTCAGGTATACAATATAGTGTTTGAACAATTCTGTATGTTACTCAATACTCAAGATAAGTCTTTCTATTAAACCCCTTCACCTATTTTAGGTCCCCCCACACATCCTTTCTGATAACCATCAGTTTGTTTTCTACAGTTAAGAGTCTCTTTTTTGGTTTGTCTCTATTTTTATTTTTTCTTTTTGTCTCTTATTTATTTTTATTTTGTTCATTTGTTTTGTTTCTTAAATTTTAAATATGAGTGAAATTATATACTATTTGTCTTTCTCTGACTTATTTAACTTAATGTTATACTCTCAAGATCTATCTATGTTGTTGCAACTGAGAAGATTTCATTCTTTTTTTATGGCTGAGTAATATTTCATTGTGTGTGTATGCATGTGTATCACTTAATCCTTGTACATTTCTCTATTGGTGGACACTTGGGGGTGCTTTCATAATTTGGCTATTGTAAATAATGTTGCAGTAAACATAGGAGTGCATATATTCAAATTACTGGTTTTGTTTTCTTTGGGTAAATACCCAGTGGTGGAATTGCTGGGCCATATGGTAATTCTGTTTTTAATTTTTTGAGGAACCTCCATAGTGTTTTCCACAATGGCTGCACCATTTGCATTCCCACCAACAGTATATGAAGTTTCCTTTTTTTTTTTTTTAAAGATTTTATTTATTTATTTGACAGACAGAGATCACAGGTAGGTAGAGAGGCAGGCAGAGAGAGAGAGAGAAAAGGAAGCAGGCTCCCTGCTGAGCAGAGAGCCCGATGCAGGGCTCGATCCCAAGACCCTGGTATCATGACCTGAGCCAAAGGCAGAACCTTTAACCCACTGAGCCACCCAGGTGCCCCTGAAGTTTCCTTTTTGTCACATCCTCATCAACACTTGTTAGTTCTTGAGTTTTTGATTATAGCTATTCTGACAGTATAAGATGATACTTCATTGTGGTTTTGATTTGCATTTCCCTGATGATGAGAGATGTTGAATATCTGTCTATGTATCTGTTGGCCATTTGTATGTCTTCTTTGGAGAAACATCTGTTTATATTTCCTCATTTTTTAATTAGTTTTTTTTAGGTGTTCAGTTGTATAAGAATTTATATGTTTTGCATAACCTTTTATCAGGTATGTTTTTGGAAATATCTTTCCATTCAGTATGTTGTTCTTTAGTTTTGTTCACGCACTCCTTTGTTTTGCTGAAATTTTTATTTTGATATAGTCCCAATAGTTTATTTTTGCTTGTGCTTCCCTTGCCTTGGGAGACATACCTAAAAAATGTTTCTTTGGCCAATGTCAGAGAAATTACTAGCTGTGTTCTTTTTTAGGATTTTGGTAGTTTCAGGTCTCATATTTATTTTTCTTGTTTGTTCACTGTGCTAGGAATTCCAGTACTGTGATGAATAAAAGTGGTGAGAGTGGTCTTGTCTTATTCCTGATATTAGAGGGAAATCTCTCAGGTTTTCACCATTGAGGATGATAGTAGCTGTGGATTTTCATATATAGCCCTTGTTTTGTTAAGGTATGTTCCCTCTAATCCCATTTTTTGAGAGTTTTTTATCATGAATGAATGTTGAATCTTGTTAAATTGTTTCTCTGCATTTATTAAGATGACCACATGATTTTTATCCTTTGATGATTTGCTGTATGCTATAAATTGATTTACAAGTATTGCAATATTCCCACATCCTATGAGTAAATCCCACCTGAACATGAATGATATTTTATAATGTATTGTCGGATTTGGTTTGCTAATATTTTGTTGAGGATTTTTGCATTTATGTTCATTAGGGATACAGCTTTCTTTTTCTGTTGTGTCTTTATCTGGTTTTAGTGTCAAGATAATGATGGCTTCATAAAATCTATTTGGAAGTTTTTTTCTTCTATTTTTGGAATAGTTTGAGGAGAGTGGATGTTCACTCTTCTTTGAACACCTGATGGAATGTACTTGTGAATGCATCTAGTCCTGGACTTTTATTTTTTGGTAATGTTTTGATTATCATTTCAATTTTATTACTTATAATTGGTCTTTTCAGAATTTCTACTTCTTCCTGGTTCAATTTTGGAAGATTCCATGTTTTTAGGAATTTATCAATTTCCTCTGGGTTGTCCATTTTGTTGGTGTAAAATTTTTCATTATTATTATCTTATAAATATTTGTATTTCTGTGTTGTCAACTGCTGCTTCTATCTCATTTCTGATTTTCTTTATTTGAAACCTTTTTTTTTTTTTCTTGATGAGTCTGGGTAAGGGTTTGTCAATTTTGTTTACCTTTTCAAAGAACTAGGTTTTGGTTTCATTATTTTTTTCTTTTTTTGTCTCTACAAAAATGTATTTATTTCTGCTATGATATTTATTATTTCCTTTCTTCTCACTTTGGGCTCCCCCCCTACATCTTTTCTAGTTCATTTAGGCATTGGGTTAGAGTGTTTATTTGGGGTTTTGTTTGCTTCTTCTTCTTCTTTTTTTTTTAGATTTTATTTATTTATTTGAGAGAGAGCCAGAGAAGAGAAAGCAGAAGCAGGGGGATCAGCAGGGGAAGAGGGAGATAAGGCTCCCTGAGGAGGGAGCCAGATGTGGGGCTTGACCCCAGGACCCTGAGATCATGACCCCAGGTGAAGGCAGACACTTAACCAACTGAGACACCTAGCCACCTCTATTTGTTTTTTCTTGAAGCAGGCCTGTATTGCTGTATACTTCCCTCTTAGAATTGCTTTCACTGTGTCCCAAATATCTTGGATAGTTTTGTTTTCATTCTTATTTGTCTCCATGTTTTTTGTTTGTTTGTCTTTGTTTTATTTCTTCTCTGATTGCTTCATTGATCCATTAGTTTTTAGTATCGTATTATTTAGTCTCTATGTGTTTGTGTATTTTCCAGGTTTTTTTCTTGTGATTTATTTTTAGTTTCACACTGCTATGTTCAGAAAAGATGCATGTTATGTTTTCACTCTTCTTTAATTCATTGAGGCTTGTATTATGGCCTAATACATGATCCATTCTGGAGAATGTTCTGTATGCACTTGAAAAGAATGTGTATTCTGTCCTTTGGGTAGAATGTAACATTGTGTATTTACCTGTTAATGTCCAACTGGTCTAATGTATCATTCGAAGACAGACCGATTTTCTGTTCGGATGATCTATCCATTGATGTAAGTAGGGTGTTAAAGTCCCCTACTATTGTTGTATTACTATAAATTTCTGTATTTATGTCAACTGATATTTGTTTTATATATGTAGGTGCTCCAGTGTTAGGTGTATAGATACTTAAAACTGTTACATCCTCTTGTTGGATTGATCTTTTAATCATTATGTAATGCCCCTTTTTGTATTCTCCTTTTTGTAGTCTTTGTTTTAAAGTCTGTTTTGTCTAAGTATTGCTACATTGACTTTTTTCCCCACTTCCACTTCATGGTGAATGTTTTTCCATCCTGTTACTTTCAATCTGCGTGCATCTTTAGGCCTGAGGTGAGTCTGTTGTAGACAACATATAATAAGCGTTGTTATTTTTA
This sequence comes from Enhydra lutris kenyoni, assembly GCF_002288905.1. Taxonomy (NCBI): domain Eukaryota; kingdom Metazoa; phylum Chordata; class Mammalia; order Carnivora; family Mustelidae; genus Enhydra; species Enhydra lutris. The sequence continues at coordinate 40,876,328 of NW_019154088.1, read as the reverse complement.
ATTCATTCTGTCACTCTGTGTCTTTTGATTGGAGTACTTAGGCCATTTACATTTAAAGTACTTACTAATAAATATATACCTATTGTTATTTTTAAAATTTGTTTTCTGGTTGTTTTGTAGTCCTTCTTTCCTACT
>NW_019154088.1:40806193-40871193 GCF_002288905.1 Enhydra lutris kenyoni | reverse complement strand
TACATATATAATATTAATGAATATAAGAAAATAACATTATGGAGAATGATAATGGGAACTAGAGCACATAGTCAAGAGGCTAATGTTTCAACAACACCTCCCAAATTAATGGACATTTGAGCTGGATGGAGTCAGGATGATGTGAGGAAATAATGATTTACAAGGATATGTGTAAAATGTACTAGGATAAAAGAAATAGGAGATAATAAGGACAGAGGCAGGGGTCAGCATGTTTGGAAGAAACTGGGCTGAGAGATTTAGTTTGGTGCTCAAAATGTGACAAGTTTAAAATTTGAAAGCCAATCTTAATGGAACTTGTTCTATCCACTGTTCTTTCTTTCTCTCATTTAATCACTCTTCTTTCCATAGGAATGGATTTAAAAAAAAATAGGAAAATGTTTCTAAGAAAGAGTGGACTCTGGGTGACAAAAGCAAAGGAGAATATCAATATCAAGTCAATGTGAATAGGGTCAAAGAGATCATCAGTACAACAGAATTTGATATAATTCCTCATGTTTGGGAGTTATAGTTTAGGCCCGCAATAGGAAGGATATCATGAAAACAGTATTATCTTTGTAGGCAGCCAGATTAAACCAGATAAATGATGCCAGGAGCCATGAAATTATGTACTTTGAGATATAGAAAAACTTTATCTCCTATACCAGGAGGCAACATGAAGATTGGCTACCTATCCTGGGGTATAATACGATAACTTAAAGTAAAGCACAACTGTAGGATTGCATGGCAAACAAGTTTGATGTTGCCCTACAATGAGATGGTTGGAAATAACTAAAAAGTCAACATCAAAGCTTATGTAGCATGAGTAAAACCATAAGGCTCAGGAAAAGACAAACTTAAAATGATTTTAAAACAACATATTCAGATTCCAGGGTACATAGTTTCTCATGGATAACACTCACTGGAAATATGTTCAACATAAGAATCATAAATCACATGTATAAATAAATCACCTTGAGGAATAGTTAGCAAGACAAGACTATGTAGTTCAATAAATAGGTTAGTAGCAATTAAAAGGATATTTCATAACAAGAATCAGTGAAATCATGGATATAGGAAAGGAAAGTATGAGGCAAGACCAGGAGGGCATGAAAAATACATAGGCTTATTTGAAAAATAATGAAAAATAATAAAAATTGAAATTCTGGAATTGAAAGCATTATAATCTCACTACACGGATAGAGAGCAAAGTAGGTCATCTGTAAAAGGAGATGCTAAATTTTGAAGATGTATTTGAAAAAAACCTAGAATAGACATATTTTAGAGAGGGAGGGTGGGGAGAGGCAGAGGGAAAGGGAGAGAGAGAATCTTAAGCAGGCTCCCAGCCCAGCACAGAACCTAACACACGCCTCGATCTCATGATCCTGAGATTATAACCTGAGCCAAAATAAAAAGTCAGACACTTAACCAACTGAGCTACTCAAGCATGCCCAGAGAAATGTATTGTAGAATATATTATAAAAGAAGGACACTATGAGGAAGTCTAAGGTAACTCTCCCAGTGATGGTCTTTAAACATATACCTAGACCTAGAATGAGAACTTTTCTTTTTAATGTGTTTTTTTATGGAGACTTTTTTTTTCCTTATTGAGAAACTTAAAACTTGGGTTTATCAAGTAAAACAAATTTCTGGGGAAAAATATCAAAACCCACAAGAGATTGGGGTGCTTATGTGGTTCAGTTGGTTGAGTGTCCAGCTCCTGGTTTTAGCCCAGGTCATGATCTCAGCATCCTGAGATGGAGCCCTTCATCAGTGGCCAAGTTCTGCAGGGAGTCTGCTTGAGATTCTCACTCTCCTTCTGTCTCTCTGGCTCATGCTGTCTCTCTCTCTCAAATAAATAATCTTTAGAAAAGAAACCCACAAAAGAGAAAAAAATGTTAATACTGTCTGGACCATAGCAGAACCCAGAAAATACATTTTTTTTTAATTGAAAAATTCTGAAAGAAAAAAAAAAGAAAATTCTAGGCACTTTGTAATCGATCTTTGATAGAAAATGACCTATTAAATTTGCAATATCTGAATCTTGGTATTGAGAGTCAAGGATAAGCTAGGTGGTCTTCAGACCTTGAGCAGAATTTCAGACGAGATATTTGGCTTTTTTTTTTTTTTTAAGATTTTATTTCTTTATTTGACAGAGATCACAAGTAGGCAGAGAGGCAGGCAGAGAGAAAGAGGAGGAAGCAGGCTCCCTGCCAAGCAGAAAACCCAATGAAGGACCCTGATTTCATGATCTGAGCCGAAGGCAGAGGCCCAACCCACTGAGCCACCCAGGCACCTGAGATATTTGGCTTTTGAATTGTATTTTTTCTTGTTTAAGAGACAGCAACAGCAGCAGCGTCCAGCTTCTGGACAGCTTCTTTCTTGGCATGATGAGCCTGTAGAACTGCCATAGTTTAGCCATCTTGGAATGGAGAGATTCAGGAGACTCTACCATGTGCTACAGCTTGGAGTTGTTCTTCTCTGGCAGCATTCCCATAATGCTTCCAGCCAGGTGCATGGCTTCAACAAAAGGGAACAAACATTCTCTCCTATTTGTTTTTGTTCCTGGGTGGGTGAAGGAGCTGTGGCCAGGATGGAGACAGTTGGGAGCTCCTGCTACTGCTCATGCATGTTACACTGGAGTGCCTGCAGAGACTTCAGATATAGGAATATACTTGTAAGGTGTAAGTCTGAGGAACAGTGGCAGCAACAGTAGCATAAGATGTTAAGTTATGCACAACTGCTCCCAGATAGGCAGCTGTCACTCAGCCCTTGCTGGGCAGCACCAGCCCCACCAAAGTCCACAGTCAAATAGTCCAGGCACACAGTTCCAGTTGGAGCCAGATGGCATAGAATTCGATGAGCCTCGACTAGTTATAGCATTTGGTATTCCTTGAGAGCCTTGAGGTTTCCCACCTTGCCAGTAGGGATTAGTCCTCATTTGTACTAACTAGTTAGGTGTATAATATGGAGGTATTTCCTGAGCCTGTAGAAATGCTGGCACAAGGTAGCCACCGGCTACAGTCTGGAACTGCTGACATTAGCAGGGAGTACTTTCCAGAATAAGAACTCTTAGGTTATGTATGTCCTATGGCTAGCTCTAAGAATGGGTAACTAAGATAGAAGTGAGGTCTCTGCATATATAAGTAGAGCTCCAGGTTTAATACATGTCTATGTAAAATAGCTTTGGTAAAAGGCGAAAGATTTATGTGATCTGAAGAGAAACCAGAGTATTAAAATAGCTTTGGAAATGAAGCAAAAGATGACTTGAAGTAACAAATTTTTAAAAACTTCTATACATCCAATATAATTAAATGTGGCAGAAAATAGGGTTGCTTTATTTGTAATTTCACTTCCAATTAATGACAATTAACTGTGTAAGATCTTTTAACTTTTCTGGAAGATAAATCTGAGTCCTGAGCCAATATTTTTTAACACGTAACATTTCTTTGAATGCAGCATAGATTGAAATTGCCCATAGACATCTTTTTCATTATTTTTATTCTAGAGTTGTTTTTTTTACTGAGTTTTACTATGTAGCAGGCGTATATATTTGAAACAGTAAACATGATGAATTAATGTAAAATCCTTTGCAAATAGGTAAAAGAATATAAGTCATCAGTAACTATTAAAATTTAGAAATGCATTAGTATTGAACAAGGGGCAGCAATATAATTTTAGAGTAATTTTCATACTTCATGAGAAACGGTACTTATTTGATTATATTTCTTTTTCGTTGTTGTTGATGTAAAGTATTTTATACACCTAAAATTTCTAGCCTTTTGGTCCTGTATAATGAATGTACATTGTTATGATAGTTTCAGGTGTACGGTATAGTGAATAAACAATTCTAAATATTATTTAGTGCTCATCGTGATAATTAATTCCCCTTATCTATTTACCTGTCCTACCACCCACTTCCTCTCTGGTAATCATCAGTTTGTTCTCCATAGTTGAGTCTTTCTTTTTTGGTCTCTTTATTTCTTTCTTCATTTGTTTTGTTTCTTAAATTCTACATATGAGGGAAATCATATGGTATGCATATTTCTCTAATTTCACTTAGCATTGTACCCTCAAGTCCATCCATGTTGTTGCACATGACAAGATTTCATTCTTTTTTAGTCTCAGCATTATCCCATTGCACATATGTACCGCCTCTTCTTCATCCATTCATCTGTGGATGAACACTTAGGTTCCTTCCACATGTCAGTCATTGTATATAATGCTGCAATAAACATACAGCTGCATATATATATTTGAATTAGTATCTTTGTATTCTTTGGGTAAATCCCCAGTAGTAGAGTTACTGGGCCATATGATAATTCTATTTTTTTAATTTTTTGAGGAACCTTCATGTTTTACACAGTTGACTGCACCAGCTTGCATTCCTACCAATAGTGTACGAGAGTTCCTTTTTCTTCACATCCTTACAACACATGTTGCTTCTTGTGTTTTTTATTTTAGCCATTCTGACAGGTGTGAGGTGATACCTCATTGCCACTGCTGGCAAATGAAATACTTATATGGAATAATTTCATATTTTTATGAAACATAAATAGGTACTTATTTGGGAAAAAAAATTCCCTAAGTACTTGGAAGTTATTTGGCTGGTATGCTAAAAATTCTTAGCAAATTCTAATGGGCAAGTTGAGATAGGGTTAGGAAGGAAAATAAAAGAAATCATGGGTTGGAGAATGCAGTCTCTCTGTATAATACCATAAAGCATCAGTAATGTTTCTCAAACTAAGTATCAGATAAAAAACAAATTGGGACTTAGATAAGGAGCAACCTTATTCAAATGCATTATTGCAAGAGAGGGCAAGGATCTATAGATGGTCCCTGACTTAAAATGGTTTAACACAATTTTTCTACTTTACAATGGTGGAAAAGTGATATATAGTTAGTTGGAAACTATACCTCAGATTTTGAATTTTGATCTTTTCCTGGCCTAGTGTTATGTGGCAGGATGCTCTTTCATGATTCTGAGCAGTGGCAGTGAGCCACAGCTCCCAGTCAACCATCCAGTCATGAAGATAAAACCAATACACTGAAAACCATTCTGTAGCCATATACAAGAACATATACAGATTATTTGTTTTTCATTTCCAGTACAGCATTCTATAAATTACATGAGATATTCAATGGTTTATTATAAAGTTGATCTTCTGTTAGATCATTTTGCCCGACTGTAGGCTAATGTAAGGGTTCTGAGCATGTTTAATCTAGTCCAGGCTATCCTGTGATGTTTGGTAGGATGGATGGAAAAAATGCATTTTCAACTTACAATATTTTCAATTTATGATGGCTTTTTAGTTCATAATTTCAATATAAGCTGAAGAGGGTGTGTATTGACACAGAGGAAGAGGGACTATTGGCATAAGGAGAATGCTCTGATCATGAGAATGTAAGCATCTCAAAAATTAGGCAGTAAAGGGTTTTTCGTTTACCAATATTTAAAGCCAGGTTTTTTTAATTTTGAAAATGAAATTATGACTGTTTATCAGTGGAATCAATTTGGTATAAGATAAGTATAGACAAAAGACTATAAAACTGCAGTATTGACTATAAAACTGGCATTGAGGGGCGCCTGGGTGGCTCAGTGGGTTAAGCCTCTGCCTTCCGCTCAGGTCATGATCCCAGGGTCCTGGGATCAGGCCCCGCATCGGGCTCTCTGCTCAGCAGGGAGCCTGCTTCCTCCTCTCTCTCTCTGATCTATGTCTGTCAAATAAATAAATTTAAAAAAAAAAAAAAAAAAAAAAAAAAAAACTGGCATTGAGAAATTTACAGAAATCTTGGACAGGACTATAGATAGGATTTTCATGGTCTATGTAATTAGTGTGGACTCCATTAAAATTAATCTGTGTCTACAACCACTACCCATTTACGTGTTACTATTTTACAAAATCCTCTTTTGTCAACATTCCAAGATTTATTTTGCCATACTGTTATTTCAACTGGAATGAGCAAAAATGAATGAGCTCTGAACTATATTGGTTTGGTAGGGATATGTTTATTTCAAGGCCATAATGTAAGATAGATAAATTTTAATCTTTCATTAGAGATAAGTCCATATATAAAGTCCAGAGCTAAAAAAATAAATACAAAGCAACATGTTATAGTATTTAAAAACATGAAATTAAATACCAAAAGGAAAGTAAGCAAAAAACAGCTGATATTATTTAAAATGAGTTGACCTGAAGGAGCAGGAATTACAGTGGGGACTGGGATAGCAATGGCTGACATTTTAGGTTTTTAAATACAAAATATATAGACACATATTACCTGAAAATAATATAAAGCAGATGATTTAAGAGTAAGTTAACTTGGGATGCCTGGGTGGCTCAGTCATTTAAGTGTCTGCCTTCAGTTCAGGCCATGATCCCAGAGTCCTGGGATTGAGTACCCATTGCATCAGGCTCCTTGCTCAGTGGGGAGTCTACTTCTCCCTCTGCTTGCTACTCCCGCTGTTCCTGCACTCCCTCAGTCTCTTTCTCTGACAAATAAATAAATAAAATCTTTTAAAAACTCCCCCAGAAAACAAAAAAAACAGAGTAACTTAACTCACTAAACATTTCCCTAGGAGTTCCCAAGAATTCTTTATTTTTTCTTGGTGTCATTTTAACCATATTTCTTAAATTGTCCTTTGATGAGTAATGGATGGGGAATGTGAGGAATGAGGGCATGGAAGAAAGGGTTGTTAAATCTCAAATAAAATTCTCATGGGATTTTATTTTGGATGAGATATTCCTTACTTAGAAGTTTAGAAAATCAATGGGTTTATAGATTTTTTTTTAACCTTCAAAATGGAAATAACAGTGGAAGTGTACTTTGCAAGGGTGTTAAGAGAATAAATTATTAGTGATAAACCTGGCACTCAATATTTTTACACATTTGTACTTCCCTTGATACTCCCCAGACTTCAATTCTTGCTTTTAAGAGCTTCAGATTTCACAGAAATGACATCCAAGGGAAGAGAGTAAAAAAAGAAAGAAAGAAAAAAAGTGAGATGTTTATGTCAAAATCAGTGTAATCTTAAACCAAAAGCATATTTAGGTCTTCCCAGTGGCTGCTTTGCTTGTGATAGGAGCCTCTCCATTTTAAGTCAGCTCAAGCAGTTCATGAATGAGTTCTCTGCAGTAGCAAGTGCTTTCTCTTGTTAACCAGCTGTGGCTACCCACTGGCTTCTACTTTATAAAAATGGTTTAAGTCTGAGATAAAACATAAAATTACAAGTTCATATGCACACAGCATTTTTATTCACTACATGGACATTCTATAAAATTACACACTAACTTGCATCTTTTCGAGGTTCAAGAAAATTTAAACATATAGGGGTTGATTATTAACAGTGGTAATTAATTAGCTGTATATACTGCTTTCTTTGCAGATTTTTGTGTAACACACAACTGGAAATTCAAGCCTGCAAATCCATTAAGCTTAACAGAATTGTAAGTACTACTGATTTTTCCCTAGTTGTTTCTTTGAGAGGAATAAGCAATACACAACACAACCATAAATCCAATTTATTTTTATCAGAATCTTAACTTCTAGAGTTATTTTAGTTAACTTTATGTCAGGATTTTCATTATAGAATTCTCTTTTAAGGTGTTTGCTATTTGGTCATAACATTCATTTGGGGGAAATGGTTTTAAATTAAATGTGCTTCAGAATGAAGATAAGTTTCAGTGATTCTATTACTCATACTGAAGATTTCCATGAATTTAGAGCATTTCTAAGCTACTACTAGAGGGAAAAAAATACTGTATTCAACAGATTTATCCCTTTTTGGACATCATCTGGCTGCTTTAAGAGAAAATGAAATAAAAATGCCCTAAATATTTAAGAAGAATTAAGTAACAATATAGTATAAATGCTGCCAACACTTTTGAACTAATAGAATACTAGAAAATTTGAAATAGATTAAAATAAATTTTAAAATGCACTTTAGAGTATAGGGTATAAGGAGGGAACCATGACTTTGAGAAATTTAGAAGCCTATGTTTTTGTGGCTCCTATTTAGGCATATAACTAGTGTTATGTCTTGCCTTCCCTATTGATTAATATTAATATTAATAGAACATTCTGAATATCCCTTCCATGGAAGAACTTATGCCAGCTTGTGTTCAGGCCCTACTATATATTGCCCAGAGCCAGACTGGTGTTCCTGAAAAGATTTGCAATGCAGTAAGCATATTCTTGGTTGTTCTGGCAGGGGGGCGGGGGTGGGGGCAGAGGGGAGGGTGGGCAGGGAGAAACAAAACCAAATAAAACAAAAAAACAGGAAACAAAAACCTAGACTTGCATTGTCTATTTACACATAGCTGGCCATGATCATGATAACACTGAGGTTTGTTGAAACTCACTGATAGGGTCACTTCATCAAAATTAACACAGTTGGTTTGGCACCTTCTATCTATCAAGAAGCCAAGTAAAACTGAAACATTAATAATTGCCATCACTTACATGAAATGTTAACAAGGTTTTTCTAAGGAAAATGTGATGTTGAATGAATCTGAATCATTTTGGTAAATAAGTTATCAACTCTAATATTCTAATATCGGAATTGCTTATTATTCTAATATCTGCCTCTGCCAAGCTTCGGCTTATTGTACCTTCTTCCACTGTTCAACAGAATGAAATCCAGCCCTCCATTTGAGCATGCAGTAAATCCTATCTTACACCATTTATTTTTTGATAACTTTTATGGTCTAAATGACATTTTGTTGAACTTTGCATGTGGTTATGTCTTTCTCTAAATTAGGCTTGATTGCTGTATAACCCAGAATTAGCAGTGAAGGGCTGAAGATCCTTTCTAGTAATATCCCCACAAGCAATAAAAAGAATACCTTTGAGGTATTATTTTGTGATGACTAATAAGGGAATTTTAATAAACTTAATAATAATTTAATAAAAGAAGAAAAAAGAGGAAAGTAATCCAGATAAAATCTGTTGATCTACTTTGATGTTTGCCTTCCTCTCTGTTCTTCTAACTCATCACAGTGCAAGCTCCTCATTTTAGCTCTTGTTCTAAGTTACAAATTCGATCATTGTATCATGCCTCTTATTTACTTAAAACCCTGCAGGAGTTCCCCTTTGACCTAGAATAAATAGGAATTTATGAGTGGCTATCCATTCACCTCACAAATATTATAACTAAAGGAAATCCCCAATCAATATATGCCATACATACAAATATATATTAGAAAACAATTATTAGAAAACACACCAGCAGTTCAAAAACCTTTCTTCACTAAACTTTCTGCACTAAACTCCTTTTATGCACTTTGCCTCTTGTATGGAAAGTTCTAACAGAGCAAATGTGACAACATTTGGGTTGGTTTCTATAGCTTTGTAGTTGGCATAAGACAACAAACCAATAGCAAGACACAATGCTAATTAACAAAGATATGATTTTACTGGTAAAAACTCTCATATTTATCATACTAATAAGAAAAGACTCTTACATTGACAGAGATAGGCTGAGTAGATTATAGCATTGTCTCTGAGTGTGACCTTTCTAAAATAATACCAGTTGACTACCCCTGTGTTGTAGACTTTCTCCAATATATTACCTTGGATTTAAGGCTTGAATTAACCGGAACAAAAATAATAATATGCATTTTATGCTGAGGTGTCTAAAATTATAGACATCTTAAAATTTATTTTCTATATTAAATTTTATTCATAAAAGTATTACATGCTTCTCATTAAAAACTCCAAAAGAAAGAAAGGTACAAATTCAAAACAAAAGTCCTTCTCTTTTAAAATTCCTCAAGAAAAGATCCTTACTGTTAATTCCTAGAAATGGAAGACTAGGTGTCAAAGCTAGAGAATGAAGAGTTGGAGGAAAAGATTCAAGTTGTCAACAGCAAGAACATTGTATGAAATGCAAGAATTTAGGTGCTTTGAAAGGCAGAAGAACACGAACAGGAAAATTACTACATGACATTAGATTTGTTCTAAAATCCTTTAGAAGAAGAGCTGAAAAGCAATAGGTATCTGGCTGTAACAGAAAGTAAAACCCAGCCATGATGCTTGGATTTAAATTCAAAGTCTGTTTTTCAATCATATGCCTAAGTTTTGGTACTATGAGCATTGTCAAGTTAGCCATGGGTGGCTATGATGACATGAAATTTATGGGAACATATTCTTTCTAATAATTTGGATAAGTTTTAGTAAAATGAATATAGATGATATTATAAAATAATTTATTATCAAAACATAATTTTGAAAAATTGCATATTGTTGAGTAACTCTCCAGGAAAATACATGGAGAAACAGGCCATGGAATTGAATTGTTGTTCTTCACTGGTACTGGCTCAATAAGAATAATTTTACCATATTTCACAAGAATCTATTATTATGAGAAATAAAATATATATGGCAATAAAGTGCTCCTATACATCTATATTGACTATCTTTGTCCATATACTTGTTCACTGAATTTTTTCTTTTTTGACTAGTCTTGAGAAACCTTCACATATATTTTTTTATTATGGTAAGTGTACACTTTAATCCCTATCACCTATTTCACTTATCCCCTACCCACCTCCCCTCTGATAACCATCAGTTTCTTCTCTATAATTAAGAGTCTATTTCTAGGTTTGTCTCCTCTCTCTTTATCTACCCTCCTTCTTTTTCCTTTGCTCATTTGCTTTGTTTCTTAAATTCCACATATGAGAGAGACCTTTTATTTATCTTTCTCTGACTTATTTCACTTAGCATAATATTCTCTAGCTCTATCCATATTGCTGTAAATGGAAGGTTTCATTCTTTACATGGCTGAGTGATACTTTATATGGCTGAGTGATACTTCATTTTGTGTGTGTGACACACACACAATGTCTTCATTAACCATTTATCAATCCAGGGGCACTTGGGCTGCTTCCATAGTTTGGCTATTATAAATAATGATGCAGTAAACATAGGGATGCATGTATCCTTTCGAGTTAACATTTTTGTATCCAGTAGTGCAATTACTGGGTTTTACAGTAATCTATTTTTAATTTTTGAGGAACCTCCATAGTGATTGTCACAGTGGCAACTCCAGTTTGCATTTCCACCAATGGTACATGAGGGTTCCATTTGTTCTATATTCTCACCAACACTTGTTTCGTGTGTTTTTTATTTTACCCATTCTGACAGGTGTGAGATGATAAGCATTTCTCTGATGATGAGTGATGTCAAGCATGTTTTCATGTGTCTATTGGACATCTGTATGTCATCTTTGGAGAAATGTCTGTTCATGTCTTCTGCCCATTTTCAATTGGATTACTGTTTTTTGGGTGTTAAGTTGTATCATTTCTTTATATTTTTTCTATACTAACCCTTTATCAGATATATCATTTGCAAATAGCTTTTCCCATTCAGTGAGTTGCCTTTTAGTTTTAATTGTTTCCTTTTCTATGCAGAAACTTATTTTGATGAAATCCCAAATAGTTTATTTTGCTTTTATTACCCTTGCTTCAGGAGACATACTTAGAAAAGTATTGCTATGGCTGATGTCAGAGAAATTACTGCCTGTGTTTTCTTGTATTTTTATGGTTTCAAATCTTGTATTTTTATGGTTTCAAGTCTTGTATTTTTATGGTTTCAAGTCTCGAATTTTAATCTTTAATCCATTTTGAGTTTATTTCTGTGTATGGTGAAAGAAGATGGTCCAGTTTCATTCCTTTGAATGTTTAGCTGTCTAGTTTTCCCAAGATTAGTTGTTCAAGAGACAGTCTTTTTCCCCATTGGATCTTCATTCCTGCTTTGTCGAAGATTAATTAACCATATAATTGTACATTTACTTCTGGATTCTCTATTCTATTCCATTGCTCTCTGTGTCTGTTTTTAAGCCAGTACCATACTGTTTTAATTACTACCACTTTGTAATATAACTTGAAATCTGGAGTTGTGATACCTTCAGTTCTGTTTTTGTATTTCATGATTGATTGCTTCAGCTATTTGAGATCTTTTTGGCTCCATAAAATTAGAATTGTTCTGGTTCTGTGAAAATTGCTGATGGTATTTTGACAGAGATTGAATTAAATCTGTAGATTGCTTTGAGTACTGTGGACATTTTAACATTTCTTATTCCAATCCATGAGTGTGGTATGTATTTCCCTTTCTTTGTTTCATCTTCACCTTCTTTCATCAGGGTTTTATAGTTTTCAGACTACAGACGTTGGAGAAATATCTGTTCATGTTTCATGTCTATGGTTAAGTTTATTTCTAGGTGTTTTATTGTATTTGGTGAAATTGTCAATGGAATTTTCTTAATTTCTTTCTCTCTTGCTTCATTACTAGTATATAGGAATGCAACAGATTTCTGTACATTGATTTTGTACCCTGTGACTTTAGGGGTCAAAATACTACAACTTTCTGATTTCTTATTTGATTTCTTGGTTCACCTTTTTTTTTTTATTTTTTAAGTAGCATGTCATTTAACCTTCATGTATTTGAATTCTTTTGATTTTTCTTGTGGTAAATTTTTATAACATTATGGTCAGAAAATATGCATCATGTGACTTCTATTTTTTTTATTTTTTATTTTTTGAGATTTATTTTGTGGCCTAATATGTAATCTATTCTGGAGAATGTTCAATTTGCACTTGGAAAGAATGCATATTTTGCTATTTTAGGATGGAATGTTCTGAATATGTCTCTTAAATCCATCTGATCTAGTGTGTCATTCAAAGTCACTGGGTTTTTTGTTGTTGTTGATTTTATTTGGGTAATCTGTCCATTGATGTAAGTGGAGTGTTAAAGGCCCCTACTCTTACTATATTACTCTCAAGTATTTCCTTTAGTTTGCTTCTCTGCTGGGTGTATAAATATTTACACTTTTTATATCCTCCTATTGAATTATCTCTTTTATTATGATATAGTGTCCTATATCACTATTATATTGTGTCCTATGATATAGTGTCTTTATTATGATATAGTGTCTCTCATTACAGTCACTGTTTTAAAGTCCATCTTGTCTGATACAAGGATTGCCACCCTGGCTTTCTTTGAGATCCATCTGTGTAATGAATGATTCTCCATCCCCTCATTTTCAACTGCAAGTGTACTTTGGTCTGAAAAGAGTTATCTTGAAGGAAGCATATAAATGTGCCTTGCATTTTTATTTACTCTTTTACCCTATGTCTTCTGATAGGAGCATTTAGTCCATTTATAGTCAAAGTAATTATTAATACATATGTATTTGTTGCTATTTTGCTACTTGTTTTGGTGGTTGTTTCTATAAATTTTCTCTGATCCTTTCTTGCTCTCTTTCATGGTTTGTTGGCTTTTTTTAGTGATATACTTGGATTCCTTTCTCTTTATTCTCTGCATACCTATTACTGGTTTTTCATTTGTGCTTACATTCAGTTTGCATATAACATCATTTTTTTAAAGATTGTATTTATTTTTTTTGACAGAGAGAGAGATAGCAAGAGAGGGAACACAAGCAGGGCGAGTGGAAGAGAGAAAAGCAAGTTTCCTGCTGAGCAGGGAGCCTGATGTGGGGCACAGTCCAAGGACCCTGGGATCATGACCTGAGCCGAAGGCAGACGCTTAATGACTGAGCCACCCAGGAGACCCTGCATATATCTTTTGAATATAGCAGTATACAATAAGCTGATGGTCACTTAAGTTTGAACCCATTCTTTACTAAGACTATTCTTAATTTGCATAATTTTATTTCCTCTCCTTTGCTAAGCTTGGTTACTTTCCATTACTCTGTCTTCCAGGTCATTAATTAATTCATCTGGCCTGATATTTATTCAATCAAGTGTCTGTGTGTTTTTTTTTTAAAGATTTTATTTATTTATTTGACAGAGAGAGAGATCACAAGTAGGCAGAGAGGCAGGCAGAGAGAGAGGAGGAAGCAGGCTCCCTGCTGAGCAGAGAGCCCAATACAGGGCTCGCTCCATCCCAGGACCCTGGGATCATGACCTGAGCCGAAGGCAGAGGTTTTAACCCACTGAGCCACCCAGGCACCCCTCAAGTGTGTTTTTAATTTCATTATTGCATTCTTGATTTTTGATTGTTTCTTTTATCTCTGTGTTAAGGGTCTCTTTAATATCCTCCACTCTTTTCTCAGGTCTCGTGAATATTTTTATGATCATTACTATAAATTCTCTATCAGACATATTACATCTGTTTTTCTTAATTTCTTGCTGTTATTCTGTTGTTTCATTTGGGACATGTTTATATGTTTCCTCATTTTATCTAACTCTGTTTCTATTTCTTTGTGTTAAGAAAATCAGCTACTTCTCTTGCTTTTAATGATAATAGCTTTGTGAAGAAGAGGTCCTGCAGTGGGCCCTGCAGTACAGTTCCCCCTGTTCCCTAGGCCCTGGCGTTTCAGGGAACATCACCTATTTGCATTGTGTGTGTTCTGCTGTTGACTCTCGTCCGCTTTTTATTTCAGTCCAGTTATCTGAAGAGGTACTCTGCCTGTTATGGGGTGGTGTTTTGTCCCTAGCAGGAGTGTGGTGGTCTGCTTACAGAATGAGACCTGCCTTCACTGCTGCTAGGACTGAGGTCATGACTGAAGGCAGAAGTGGTGTTGATAGGATTTGTGCTGGTATTCTAGAGGAGGGGTCCTGCTGTGTTGGGACTAGGGACTAAGGTAAGCATAACTGGGAAGATTGGATTTATGCAAGTGAGGGGTGGGGAGAGAGGGAGGATTGGTGTAAACAAATTAGGTAAGAGTTTGGATGCTATACTCTTTACCATAGGTGGCTGTTCTTTATGCTGGAGATGGGAGAGGAAAATGACACCTGTCAGGTCCTTTGTTCCTGGAGGGATCTCCCTGTCTCTCCATGCCATGCTCTAAGATGAGCAAATCTCTCTCCACCCCAACCAACCCCCTGTCCACCCATCTGCCCCCATGTTTTTCAAACAGCTTGTTCTATACTGTATCTGCATGTACTGTTTGTTGTGTAGTCTCTTTAAGGGTGAGGACTCTACTTCCCAAAGCCTTTCCAGATCTCCCAAAGTAGAGCCCATGAGTTTTTTAAATTTCAGGCTTTAAGTCCTGCTGATTGTAAGAGCTCAGGAAATTCATCCCCTTTTACTTTCAAAGGCACATGTTATAGCAATTCGTCCTCCCTGTTCATGGGCTTCTCAGTGTGAAAGTCTGTTTTTCATCCTTCTCAGCACCACCGGTTCTGTCCCAACCAAGGGTTGCCATGGTTACTTTTTGCTCTAAGACTGTGTCTTCACCCTTCCTATCTTCTTCCAGGTGGCCTCTTCTCTACCTTTAATTGTGGAGTTTGTTCTGCCAGTCTTCAGGTTGTTTTCTGGATTATTTGCACTAATGTGAGTGTTATCTAGTTGTATCTATGGGACAAAGTGAGCTTAGGGTCTTCCTGCTCTGCTATTTTCACAGGAACTGGCTTATTGAACTTTTAATTCCCATTGGACATTTCTGGTGATTTTATGCAAATATACATTTTTATAAGGGAAAATTCTTTATTAACATGATTTAGTGAAAAGCAATTTCAAGTAATTATGTTACTGTGATTTTAGTAAATTCACTGTATAACTTGTTAAAGTCAAAAGATATTAACAATGTACTTGAACTACATATCTCTGGATACAATAATAGGATGAGAATTATGGCTATTCATTAACTAAAAATATCTGATTTGAGGTGTAGAGAGGTGACAGCAATGATCAAAGACCCATAAAAATATTGCCACCTGAAACAAATTTTCTCTTTAAATTATAAGTGTCCTTTTACTTGCTTATATTTCAAAAACTGTACTTTGTTTATTTTGAAAAGTCTACTAAGCAGCTCACAAGCCCTTGTCCTAGGGTGGTTAACCAAGTTAGGCTCAATATCCTCATCCCTTCTCTTCTATTCTATCAAAGTTGAAAAGCAACACAAAAGTCCCAGGAGTACAGACTCAGTTGTGAGAGCCAGCTTACTTGTATAGCTGAGGGGAATCCCATAGGGTCTTGTGCAAAATATTTCATATAGTATATGTTTCCATTCATGATAACTTATTTTTTATTAGGCCATTTTTGTGGTTTTGTTTCTTATTGCTCTAAATATCATTACACAGAGTTGAGTCATTGACACTACTTTAAAGAAAACTGCATGCTCTAGGAATTGAAGCCCTGAGTATGCATTATTTTTCTAGTGTATTTGGTTATCATTAGTTCCTAAGTTTCCTTTTTAATGCTTTATTATCTATAAGCTACATTAAAAATCACTTTTTTCTATGTTTAGAAGACAGAAATTGCACAATATTCACACATTAAAATGACAAGGAATTATCACATTTAGAAATCCTTGTCATTCAGTACTGTAAATGTATTTCTTAAGCAGAAAAACTTAAGAACTTTTGCCCTTTCAAGATAAATTTGTGACTATAAAGGAAAGGCATTTTAGTGAAGTCAAGGTTAGGCATCTTCTCTATAAAGTTGTTAAATAATTTTGGAAAAATCAGTTTCCCTATTCACTATGCTGGGAGCTATTATCTTTACTTTCTTCCACAATAGACTTGGAATTCAATATGATAGGAGTTCACATGCTCCCAAAACTTAAACTTTGCCCAAATAAGGCATTATAATCATTTTGCAACCATCATGTCATCCTTTTCCAACAGATACCCCCTCAAAAGGCACAAACAATACTATTCACTTGGCAAATATTGAATTTCACATCCATCTTGGATTTTTTTAACAACATGAAAAAATAAAGTTATAATCTTTAAACTCTTGAAATAATATTTAAGTGTTTCTGATTTGAAGAAAAACATCAAGTAATATGTGACACAGAATATCCTAGGGTAATTTTTCAAATGGAAATTCAATCAAAATTTCATAAAATTATAAAGATTTAACAAATATATTCTCTTTAGTAATATGCTCTTCCCAAGAAGAGTAACTAATGTGTTGGGACATAAAAAGTAACTCTGTGAGTGTTAGGTCATATTTTTGTGTGTTTTGATTTTGTGTCTGTTCTAGAAGAAATCTTTGCTTCCTACTGTGGTTTGTGCTTCAGAAGGAATCAAGACTGTTCCAAGTATTTAAGTTTCTATTAAAGTATAATTTATGCATGGAAAATATGCATTATGACAAGTGTCAAAACCTGTAGTTTACTTTTTATCCAAAAATATGGTACATTTACTACATTTTTAGGTGGCTATTTTAGTATTAAGAAATGTTAAGAGTTTATAAGAACATTTTCCTATATATGTCTACTGAGACATGGGAAATAAAACTAACACGGAGGACTACATCAAAACAAAAACTGCACAGCGAAGGAAACAATCAACAAAACTAAAAGGCAACATACTGAATGGAAGAAGTCTGATAAAGGGTTAGTATCCAAAATATATATAAAAAAAACTGATACAACTCTAAATCAAAAAATAAAAATCCAGTTAAAATTGGGCATAAGACATGAACAGACATTTCTTCAAAGAAGACATACAGATGGGCAACAGACACATGAAAATATGTTCAACATCACTCATCATCAGGCAAATGTAAATCAAAATCACAATGAGCTATCACCTTCTACCTGTCAGAATGGCTAAAATCAATGATACAAGAAACTACAAGTGTTGATGAGGATATGGAGAAAAAGGAACCCTCATGCACTGTTGGTGGGAATGCAAACTGGCGCAGTGACTATGGAAAACACTATGGAGGTTCCTCAATAAATTAAAAGTAGACTACCATATGATCCAGTTATCTCATTACTGGATATTTACATAAAGAATATGAAAGCATTCCTTTGGAAAAGACATATGCACTTCTATGTTTATTGCATCATTATTTACAATAGCCATACTATGGAAGCAGCCCAAGTATCCATTAATAGATGAGTGGATAAAGAAGATATATACATAAAAGCAGATGCTTACCTGACTGAGCCACCAGGTGGCCCTGGAATTAAAATTTTTCAAAATGTGAAGGGTCTGAGATCTTACCATACTCTCTCACTAACAAGTTAGCATGCCAGGGGTTCATAGATGCTGTTAAAATCATGAAACTCCTAAGGAAGAAGCAAAGGGTAGTTTATTGTTCACAGCATAACAGTAGCTAAAATAAGGTCATTTACAAGATTTCCTTAGCCTCAGTCTCTACATGATTATGCAGGAAGACCCAGTAACATCTGCACATGCAGTGGGTTGTGTTAGAGGAGAGGAAATTTGAACTTTGAGAATCCCAAGCTTTTATAAAAGGCTGCAAGCAAGCCTACTAAAGTTTTTTCCTAGAGAGAGGCATTATCTTTATTACCCTTATCAGAAACAAATCTTCTGTCCACCCTGAAGAGAGCCATTTCTCTCTTTCCCAAGGACATTTCTGTATTAATATCTCTGGCTACCTTTTTTTCAGACTATCCTTTCAGTGTCTCTCATCACACAACATGTAGAAATGCAAAGAACTCATAAAGAATTTCTCACAACTATGTTATAGTTCAATTTCTCATACTGAACACACCCATGTAAACAAAAGATTAAGCAAAGAACATCACTCATTACTGGCATCCCAGAAAATCCTCTCATTTCCCCTTTCATCCACCTCTCTCTCACCAAGCATAACCATCATCCTGAATTCTAACAGCAGAAATCTTTTGCTTGTTTTTTTTTAATTTAAAACACTAAATGATAATGTATATATGTATATACATATATATATATATGTGTGTGTGTGTGTGTGTGTGTGTATGTGTGTTTCTTTTTGTGTGTATACTCCCTCTGTCACATCTGGTTTCATTCATTCAAGCTATATCCATGAGGATTCATCCATATTGCCATGTTGCTGTGTGTAGTTCTAGTTATTGACTTGTTTTTCTTGAGGTAAAATGGACATTATCACATTATATTAGTTTCTGGTGTACAACATAATCATTCAAATTTGTATGTATTGTGAAATGATCACTGCAGTAAGTCTGGTTGCCAACAATACAACACATTATTACAGAATGTTATTTTCTTGTGAGGAGAACTTTTAAGATTTACTCTCCAGCGACTTTGAAATACACAATAGAGAATTAACTCTAGTCACTATGCTGTATGTTTCATCCCCATGACTTAATTTATTACTGGAAGTTTGTATCTTCTGAATCCCTATATCCTCTGCCTCTGGCAACTGTCATTCTTGTTCTCTTTCTGTAGGTGTTAATTTTCTTTTCTTTTTAATTCTATTTTTTCAGTGTTCTAAAATTCATTGTTTATGTTCCACACCCAGTGCTCCATGCAATATATGCCTTCCTTATTACCCACCAGCAGGCTCACCCCCCACCCCAGACCCTCAGTTTGTTTCTGAGTCCACAGTCTCTCATGGTTCATCTCTCCTTCTGATTTCCCACAATTTACTCGTCTTTTCCTTCTCCTAATATCCTCCATGTTATTCCTTATGTTCCACAAGTAAGTGAAACCATATGATAATTGACTCTCTCTGTTTGACTTATATCACTCAGCATAATCTCGATCTCCAGTCCCATCCATGTTGATACAAAAGTTGGGTATTCATCGTTTCTGATGGTTGAGTAATATTCCATTGTATATATGGACCACCTCTTCCTTATCTATTCATCTGTTGAAGGACATCTTGGCTCTTTCCACAGTTTGGTGATTGTGGACATTGCTGCTATGAACAGTGGGTTACATATGGCCCTTCTTTTCACTACATCTGTATCTTTGGAGTAAATATCTAGTAGTGCAACTGCAGGATCATAGGGTAGCTCTATTTTTAATTTTTTGAGGAATCTCCACACAGTTTTCCAAAGTGGCTGCACCAACTTGCATTCCCACCAACAGTGTAAGAGGGTTCCCCTTTCTTCACATCCTCTCCAACATTTGTTATTTCCTGTCTTGTTTATCTTTGCAATTCTAACTGGTGTAAAGTGGTATCTCAATGTGGTTTTGATTTGAATTTCCCTGATGGCTAATGATGAAGAACATTTTTTAATGTGTCTGTTAGCCATTTGTATGTCTTCTTTGAAGAAGTGTCTGTTCATGACTTCTGCCCATTTTTTGACATGATTATCTATTTTTAGGGAGGTGAGTTTGGGGAGTTCTTTATAGATCTTGGATATCAGCCCTTTGT
This sequence comes from Enhydra lutris kenyoni, assembly GCF_002288905.1. Taxonomy (NCBI): domain Eukaryota; kingdom Metazoa; phylum Chordata; class Mammalia; order Carnivora; family Mustelidae; genus Enhydra; species Enhydra lutris. The sequence goes on along the minus strand of NW_019154088.1, from coordinate 40,851,147 downwards.
CTGTAATGTCATTTGTGAATATCTTCTCCCATTCCATGGGTTGCCTCTTTGATTTGTTGATGTTTCCTTTGCTGTTCAGAAGCTTTTCATCTTGATGAATTCCCAAAAGTTCATTTTCACTTTTGTTTCCTTTGCCTTTGGAGACCTATCTTGAAAGAAGTTGCTGTGGCCATTGTTGAACGTTACTACCTGTGTTCTCCTCTAGGCTTTTGATGGTTTCCTGTTTCACATTGAGGTCTTTCATCCATTTTGAGCATATCTTTGTGTATGCTCTAAGCAAATGGTCGAGTTTTATTCTTCTATACATAGCTGTCCAATTTTCCCAGCACCACTTATTGAAGAGACTATCCTTTTTCCACATTATATATTTTCTGCTTTGTCAAAGATTATTTGACCTTAGAGGTGAGTGTCCATATCTGGGCTCTCTGCTTTGTTCATTGTCTATGTGTCTGCTTTTGTGACAATACCATGCTGTCTTGGTGATCACAGCTTTGTGATAAAGCTTGAGTGATGCCCCCAGTTTTGTTTTTCTTTTTCAACATTTCCTTAGTAATTCGGGGTCTTTTCTGGTTCCATACAGATTTTAAGATTGTTTGTTCCATCACCCGATTTGCTTGGGATGGCATTGAATTTGGTGGAATTTTGATTGGGATGGCATTGAAAGTATAGATTGCTCTGGGCAGTATGGACATTTTAACAATGTTTATTCTTCCAATCCATGAGCATGGAATGTTTTTCCATCTTTTTGAGTCTTCTTCAATTTCCTTCATGAGTGTTTGTAGTTCCTCAAGTACAGATCCTTTACCTCTTTGGTCAGGTTTATACCAAGGTATCTTATAGTTCTTGGTGCTATAGTAAATGAAATCTATTCTCTAATTTCCCTTTCTATAGTTTCATTATCAGTGTATAAGAAAGCAACTGATTTTTGTGCATTGATTTTGTATCCTGCCACATTACTGAATTGCTGTATGAGTTCTAATAGTTTGGAGGTGGAGTCTTTTGGGTTTTTCATATAAAGTATCATGTCATCTGTGAAGAGAGAGAGAGTTTGACTTCTTTTCCAATTTGAATATCTTTTATTTCTTTTAGTTGTCTGATTGGTGTTTCTAGGACTTCTAGTAATATTTTGAGGACCAGTGGCGAGAGTGGGCATCCGTATCGTGTTCCTGATCTCAATGGGAAGGCGCTCAGCTTTTCCCCATTGAGAATGATATTCACTGTGAGTTTTTCATAGATGGATTTTGAAGTTGAGGACTATCCATAGATGGATATGAAGTTGAGGACTGTTCCCTCTATTCCTATAGTTTGAAGAGTTTTAATCAGTAAAGTATGTTGTATTTTGTCAAATGCTTTTTCCTGCATCAGTGGAAAGGACCATGTGGTTCTTCTCCTCCTCTTATTGATTTATTTATCACATTGATTGATTTGTGAATGTTCAACCACCCTTGAATCACAAGGATAAATCCCAACTGGTCATGGTAGATAATCTTTTTTTAATTAACATATAATGTATTATTAGCCCCAGGGGCACAGGGGTAGATAATATTTTTAATGTACTATTGGAACTTATTAGCCAGGATCTTGTTGAGAATCTTGGCATCCATATTCATCAGGGATATTGGTCTGAATTTCTCCTTCTTGATGGGGTCTTTGCCTGGTTTGGGGATCAAGGTAATGCTGACTTCATAGAAAGAGTCTGGAAGTTTTCCTTCTGTTTCTATTTTTTGAAATAGCTTCAGGAGAACAGGTATAATTTCTCCTTTGAATGTTTGGTAGAATTCCCCAAGGATCTGTCAGGTTCTCCTTGGATTCTTGTTTTTTGGGAAGTTTTTGACCACTGCTTCAATCTCATTACAGTTATTGTTCTATTCAGGTTGTCAATTTCTTCTTGTTTCAGTTTTGGAAGTTTATAGGTTTTTAGGAATGCATCCATTTCTTCTAGGTTGCTTAACTTATTGGCATATAACTGTTGATAATATTTTCTGATGATTGTTTCTATTTCCTTAGTGGTAGTCATGATCTCTCCCCTTTTATTTATAATTTTATTAATTTGGGTCCTCTCTCTTTTCTTTTGTATTAGTTTGGACAGTGGCTTATCAGTCTTATTAATTCTTTCAAAAAACCAGCTTCCAGTTTCATTTATGAGTTCTACTTATCTCTAGTTTCTAACCCATTGATCTCTGCTCTAATCTCAATTATTTCCCTTATTGTGTGTGGGGTTGGCTTAATTTGTTGTTGATTTTTCAGTTCTTTAAGCTGTAAACAGAGTTGGTGTATTCGGGATTTTTCAATTTTTTTGAGTGAGGCTTGGATGGCTACGTATTTCCTCCTTAGGATCACCTTTGCCATATCCTATAGATTTTTGACTGGTGTGTCTTCATTCTAATTGGTTTCCATTAATTATTTAAGTTCCTCTTTGATTTCCTGGCAGGGTGGTCTTTAGCTTCCATGTGTTTGAATTCTTCCAAACGTTTTCTTGTGGTTCAGTTCCAGTTTTGAAGCATTGTGGTCTCAGAATATGCAGGGAATTATCTCAATCTTTTGGTGTCAGTTGAGCCCTGATTTGTGACCCAGTATGTGGTCTATTCTGGAGAAAATTCCATGTGTGCTCCAGAAGAATGAGTAGTCTGTTGTTTTAGGATGGAATGTTCTGTATATATCTATGAGGTCCATCTTGTCCAATGTGTCATTCAAAGCTCTTGATTCTTTGTTGATTTTCTGCTTAGATGATCTGTCCATTGCTAAGACTGGTGTATTAAGATCCCCTACAATTAATGTATTTTTATCAATATGACTCTTTATTTTGATTAACAGTTGGCTTATGTAGTTGGCTGCTCCCATGTTGGGGTCATAAATATTTACAGTTGCTGGATCTTCTTGGTGGATAGACCCTTTAAGAATGATGTAGTGTCCTTCTGTATCTCTGACTACAGTCTTTAGCTTAAAATCTAATTTATCTGATATGAGAATCACTACCCCAGCTTTCTTTTGAGGCCCGTTGGCGTGAAAGATGCTTCTCCATCCCTTCACTTTCAGTCTGGATGTATCTTTAGGTTTAAAATGTGTCTCTTGTAGACAGGATATGGATGGGTCCTGTTGTTTTATCCAGTACACAACCCTGTGCCATTTTATGGGAACATTTAGGCCATTTATGTTGAGAGTGGTTATTTAAAGATACGTTTTTAATGACATCATGTTGCATGTGAAGTCCTTGTTTCTATACATTATCTCTAAATTTCTGTTCTGTCACTCTTGGCTTCTTTCTTCTTTTATAGACCCCCCCCCCCCTTTATATTTCTTGTAGTGTCAGCTTGGTGGTCACATAATCTTTTAAACTTTGCCAGTCTTGGAAGCTCTTTATCTCTCCATCCATTCTGAATGTCAGCCTTGCTGGATAAAGTATTCTTGGCTGCATCTTATTCTCATTTAGTGCTCTGAATAAGTCTTGCCAGCCCCTTCTGGCTTGCCAGGTTTCTATGGACAGGTCTGACATTATTTTGAGGGTTTCCCTGCCCCCCCCAATACATAAGGAATCTCCTCCCCCTAGCTGCCCTTAAGACATCTTCTCTGAATTTATTACTCATGAATTTCACAATCACATGCCTGGAGATCTTTCTAACCTCTTTGATCTTGGGGAGGAGGGATGTCCTTTCTGCCTTTAGCACATGAACACTTTTTCCGTTCCCCAGATTAGGGAAATTTTTATCCAGGATTTGTTCAACTATATCTTCTAGCCCTCTTTCTCTCTCCACCCCAGTAGGGATCCCAATAATTCTGATGTTGGAATGTTTTCATGGCATCATTTATTTCCCTAATTCTGTTCTAATGATTTCTAAGCTGTTTGTTTGAAGCCTCCTCCTGATCCTTCTTTTCTATCACTTTGTCTTCTAGATCACTAATTCAATATTCTGCCTCATTTACCATAGCTGTTAGAGTATTTAGATTAGATTGGATCTCATTGATAGAATTTTTAAGTTCTGCCAGATCAGCTCTCACTTCCACCCTTAGAGATTCTATATTGCCACTCATGGTCTTCTCCAACCTCACCATTGCCTGGATAATTGTAACCCTGAATTCTATTTTTAATATATTGTTTGTCTATAACCAATAGTTCTGATGGAGAGGGCACAGTCTCTGAATTTTTCCTCTGTTTGGTGCTCCTCCTCCTAGCCATTTTGGTGAGAGGTTGTTGAGGGGATATATAGCTGAATATATCAACCACAATCCAGGCAAGGTACACTCTGGAAAGTTTCAGAGCAATTGGAAGTCACCACCAAAAAGAAAAAAAAAGAGAAAAAAAACACACACACACACACACAAAAACCCAGCCAGAATGAATCCCAAAAGTGAGACTTATAAGGTAAAAAACAAAAACAAACAAAGATCGATAAAAGTAAAAGAAAACAAAAGGAAAACCCAGCTAAAATTTTGTTCTTGGGCCCTAAGAATAAGATTTGTATAGTACAAAAACAAAAACAAATACACAGAAACACTGACAAAAGATGAGAAGGTGGTTATAAACTCTTGATGTGGGCAACTTAGGTTATTTCAGTTCTTCCTGGGTGTATCTTGTTATCTTTGTTAAAGGTCTCAACTTTCTAGAGATACAGGGAAATTAAAACTGGTTTATATATAGGGGTAGTATTAAATAGGGAAAAAGGACTACCATGATATATATATAAAATTTAAAAAAGGAAACAAAGGTATATGTATGAAAAAAGTTCGTTAAAAAGTTGTTATGGATTATGTGGTATTAAACATCTGGTTGTAATGTTAAGTAGTTAAAAAAAAAAACAAAAGGACCTGAATCATGAGCATGAACTAAAAAAAAAAAAAGTTGTATCTATGAAATATACAGGTTTTGGGGGCAATACCAGGAGCTTAATATCTTGTTTTCCCCTGATGTTGGAGTTTTACAGTTGTATGGGGACCCTGTGGTTGTTGCACTCTTGTTCTTTCTGCTTGCCTTCTGGGGGAGGGGCCTGGTGTGCTGTTTTTCAGTCACTCTTGCTTGGGCTGAGTTGGCCTGCCCCCTGTCAAGGGGCTGTGGAAACCAGTTTTTCAGGCTTTTGTTCTCTGGAGGTTTTTTTTCTTTGGTGGCATTTTGCACCTTTTTGGAGGGTCAGGGCAAAGTTAACTGTCCACACGAAGACCTGTGCCTCAAGAGAGAAGCCTCAGTCTGCTCCCCTCTGGATGGTTCAGAACACACAGACTCCCCCCTCTGCAAACTCCACTGTACACTGTAATCTCTCACAGGCAGTACACACCCTCAGCCATGGTCTCAGTTGTCCGAGGCCCCCACTTGTCTCTGAACCCCTGTGCCACTAAAACTGTGAGCCACACTGGTCCAGGTGAGCCTGATCCCAGTGGCTTTCATTGCCAGGACTGCTGTCTGGAGCCCACACCCACGCTGAGTGCACTCAGACCCAGCAGTGGTGCATGCAGGGGAAGGGCCTAGGGACCACTGACAAGAGCTCCCCACCCCGGGCTCTCTCAGGGACAGGTGGGTACCGGCTGTGACCACCCTGGGACTCTGGGCTGAGGGCCGTGCTTCTGGGTGCCTGACCCCACCACTTGCCCCTTAAGATCCTTTATTCCTTTTGAGTGTTTATCCAGACTCCAAGTCAATGCTGATCCCCAAGCACAGGGCATTTTTATATTGGGGTATTACTTTCCAGTGGGTCACTTCTGGTGGCTCCCTCCCTCTTCTGTTTATCCTCTGATATCAGTCGGAGCACTCCCACACCTCTGTACCTCTCCACTGATGATCTTCTGTCCCCATAGAGATCCAGAAATATATAATCTGACATCTCAGTCTGATTTCTTGGGTGTTCAGAGTGTTTTGGTAGATATTTATCTCAATTCAGGGGACCTGTTGAAACAGGGTCTCCCACTCCTCTGCCATCTTGCCTGTTCCAGAATAGGTATTTATTTTCATTGCTGTATAAATTTTATTAAGTGACTCTAACACCTCTCTCATTGTGCATCCAGAAGTCTCTAATTCTGGCTATAATGAACATACAAGTAGTTTTATAGCATTTAAAGATCATTTCACTCTTGTGTTTATTCTCATCACCACACATTAAAGCAATATTTCTGTTGTTCATAAAAAAATGTATATATGAGCACTGTGACTTTACTTTCAGGAATATCTAACAGGTAATGTAAAATTATCTTTATTCTTGAAATCTAGAAGCTCTTGGGATCCAAATGATTGACAATCCTATCATGGGAAGACTTCTTTTCTCATGAAGCAAATATGTGAGAATTAGGAGAGAGAGAAGTGTTCTCTGCTTACTCTGCATCATTAAGACTGTGACAAATATTTGCCACAATACAATGTAATTAGTACCATTACTGTCCTCTAAATAAGGATATATGGTGAAAATATATGCTTATTGTTATCTTATTTATCAAGACCATTAATTTTAAAAAATCCTAAGATTTAAACTTCCAGAAGAGTCAAAACCCTTATGAAAACATCACAGTATTTATCTCAGAAATTGTGATAGGTCTTAAATGTGCAATTTTTTAGGCTTCATTAAAATAACTTATGTATAATGCTTATCTTCTACAGATTTTATTTATTTGAAAGAGGAGCAAGGGGAGGGGCAGAGGGAGAAGCCAACTCCCTACCAATCAGGGAGCCCATGTGGGGCTGGATCCCAGGACCCTGGGATCATGACCTGAGCCAAAGGCAGACACTTAACAACTGAGCTACCCAGGTACCCCAAGTTTGTTGATTTTTTTTTTTTAATATATAGAACCAAATATCATTTATACAGTAAAACATAGGCTTGGGAAGGCCTGATCAAAAGATTCTGCACTGGGGGTCCCTGGGTGGCTTATTAAGTGTCTGCCTTTGGCTTGGGTCCTGATCCCAGGGTCCTGGGATCCAGCCTTACATTGACCTCTCTGCTCAGTGGAGAGCCTGCTTCTCCCTCTGCTTGTCCCCCCTGCTCATGCTTGTTCTCTCTCTCTCAAATAAATAAAATCTTAAAAAATAAGATTCTGCTATAAATACAAACACCAACATATAGATATTGTAAAAAGACATACTGACTTAAAACATACTGAATGACACTATGATTGAAATGCTTTTGTTTTAAATTTTTTATCCATTTTAGACATCAGATTTTTTTTTTTTTTAATTGAGAGGGAGCAGCAGACTCCCTGCTGAGCATGGAGCCTGATGTGGGGCTCCATCCCAGGACCCTGGGATCATGACCTGAGCTGAAGGCATACACTCAACTGATGAGCCACCCAGGTGCCCCTAAACATCAGAATGTTGAACACAAACCAAGATTCTACTTTTGGGAAAAGTAGGTTCAGATGCTCCCCCCGCCAAAATATCCAAAGTGGTTCTTTAAAATGGGGAGTTTGTTAAACAATAAGTGATTAACTTTAATGTTACCTTATATTTCTAGAGTGATTTGTCTTATAACATATACTCTACTTGAGGTATTATTGATAGATCCTCCCAATAAGTACTAGTGCATGCCTATTTGCATTTACAAGTATTGGCTAATCTTAGAATTCTTGTTGCCATGTCCCATGGGGAATCTACTTCTAGACACCTTGTACTTATTGTTAGACTGACCTATTGTGTTTACCCTAATCTCCATATACTCTTTTCTCTTTCTCGGTCTACAGTTAGATTAATTTACACTATTATTTTCTTACTACATTAGCTTTACACTCATGCTGCTTACTTTTCTATTTTATTTTTAACTATGTCAGGATATATGACAGTATTTCTCAAGGTAACTGGATGAGAAAAAAAAAATATATATATATAATATAAGCATAAAACATATCATCTGAAATTTTCTAGTGCTGAATTTATATTTCTAATTTATGTAAGAAATAATTCTCTTAATATCATGTGTTGAAAAGATAAACTCTTGCACTTACATGAAAGGGTTTAGAAAATGAAACTGTTTCTTGATTTTAATCAATCAGATTTAAGGCCACATTCTACTTGGCAGTAATTGTGATAAGTGCTGGGAATAAATATGTTTGTCATCAGACATGAACACAAAAGCCTAACAGACTAGAAGAATAAGAATTAACATCTGTATAGTGCCTGACATTCTACTCATACTTTGATGTGATTCAACTTAAGAGCCAAGTGTGAGGAATTATTACTTTTCTCACTTATGAAGAAATGGAGACTGAGAAGTGTCTTAAACTCCTTCACACATTTAGTAAAAATGAAGCTCAGTCTGACTCAAATTTCCTTCATTGGATTCAGAATTCCATTGTTTCTCCCCTAAAACAAGTAAATAAACAAAAACAATACCGTGTGCATTCCACAACTGCCTTCTGAATGGTGTGGTTTTTCCCCCTGTTTTCAGAATTTGGTCTACTCCGTTTTTCTTCCTATTGTTATTATTGATAACAATAATGTTCCATTTTGTTTTGTTCTATCTTCTCATCTGCCACTCTTGGCTACTGGCTACAGTGAATTCAGGCAGTGTCAGAATCTCATCCTAAGTATGCCCATAAAAAAGAGAGCATGTTTGGTTTTTGTTCAATTTTAAAATGATCCCTTATGTAGAAATTGCAGCTTTTTAGGCAGATCTGTTAATTAATTTTGAAATCACAAGTCACTGAAATTGTGTGAAATTGAGTAAAGAACATTTTAACATTAGACTGCATCTGGTCACATTATTATTAATGTCCATTGCCAGGAATTGTTACACTCAAAAGTAGAAAAGACTTACATTCATGAATACTAAAAATCCTAGTCCAAAGGTGACTCCATATTCTTAATATAATTTTAGATAGGCAAATTGATGGACTTACTTGAAATATTTTTGAAAGAAATATTATCTTACATATAATGGAAAAGAAAAAAAATTAATTTAGAATGATTGCCCTAGGAGGAATATTATTTATACAAGAATTATTAAAATGCAAATTTATTGCACATTAACCAGTTTTTCTTACCAGGTGTGCTAAATTTTACTTAAGTTTCATTTAGTGAAAACAAATATTTGCCTCTGACAATTTCTACTTTACATTTTATTTCAGGCACTTAATAGAACCAGGTTTCTTGTATTTCTTTTCTATGAAGCAGATATAAATCTTCATCTCACAGACCCTGAGAAGGGCCATCAATTGTGGGACTTATTTATATGTTAAACACATCATTTTATTTCATAGTCTAATAACTTGCTCAGAGAAGTTAAATAGTTGATTTAAATCTTAGTCCTCATTTTACTTTTCTGATGAAACCTTTCCTAATCCTCCTAGGTAATCCTCCTACCTTGCACATGGCTGTGTTTTCCTGTTCTGCCTGTTTTCCTAGGAGGCAACCTGTCACATTGGGTTATATACAGTGTTTTATTTATGTTCTTTTGCATCCTGACCTCTCAGAAGGGAGAGTTTGATCATTATTTATTATATTTTAAAAGCTTCTTCTGCTTGTCATTTTTTTAAGACAGGCCCAACATTAATAACTGCTAAGTACTGGCTAATTTTTGCTGGGTAACAAATTATTCTAAAACATCGCAGCTTAAAACAAGAAACATTTATCATCTTACCATGTTTTCTTTGGACCAGTAATTCAGGTCTTGTGTAGCTAGATGGCTCTCTTTCTAGGTCTTACGAAGGCTGCAGTAAACAAGTCAGTCTGGGATATGGCCGCCAGAAGTTTCCAAGATGATTCATTTATAGGGCAGTTGGCAGGATGCCTCAGATCTTGGTTATGTAGCTCTGCCAGTAGGGCTGCAAGAGTGTCCTCATGATATGGCAGCTGGATTTCCCCAGAATGAGTAATATAAGAGAAAGACCAAGGAAGAAACAATGATGACTTACTATCTAGTGACCAAGACACCGTATTATTTTCATTAGAAGATACTCCGTCTAGCTCACACACTAAGGGGAATACATTTGTGGTGGATTTCACCCTGACTTTGTAGGGAGTTGTATTAGAGCTTTCCAGAGAAACAACACCAATATATATATATATTTGTTTATTATAAGAATTGACTCACATAATTATAGAGATTTTATATATTTTATACATATATATTATATAAATATACATGTGTGTATATTTTATATATATGTGTGTGTGTATATATATATATATATATGTGTATATATATATATATATATATATAAATAGATATATCTATGTTAGGTTTATGATAAGAATTGGCTCACATAATTATGGCTCAGAAATCATGATCTGCTGTCTTCATGCTAGGGAACCAGGAAAGCTCATGGTATAATTAACTCCAGGTCTCTTGAAGGTGCCAATATCTGAGGGCAGAAGATGGATGTCTGGGCTTAGGCGAAGAGCAGTTCACCTTCCATTTGCCTTTCTGTTCTGTTCAAGCTTCAGTGGATTGGATGATGTCTGCCTTCATTAGCTGGGATGATCTTTACTCAGTATACAGATTCAAATGCTTTTGTCTTCCAGAAACACCCTCATAAACATAACCAGAAATGTTTTACAACCTATCTGGTATCCCTTAGTCTTGTCAATAAAATTAACCTCATCACATAAAATTAACTATCACAGAAATGTCAAAAAATTAGTGGACATATTTTAAACTAACACACCCACCAACCTCCTATTTCACTTAAATCCTTGTTTCCAAACCCTTTGGCTTCATATTTATAACTGGTCTTCTTCACAAGAATGCTAGGTTGGGTAATGTGTAAACACATGAATACCTTTAATTATATTTAAGTTTAAAAGTGGATTTGAATCCTTTACTCAGCCTCAGTTTCTCTTTTTGTCATCTATAATAATAGTTATAAGAAATTTATGAGAACTAAATGAAGCAATACACATAAAGTGCTTCACACTGTGACTGCTGCATTATAAACAATATTAATGACTGATCTTATTATGATCATAAGCAGATGTGAAGAGCATCCACCATATGCTTTGCTATTTAGATCATGTGTCAGTTGTGTTTCTACCCATCACAAAAGCAAAAAGAATGCCCTGCCTGTGTCCAGTCCTAGATTCCTTCCACACTGACTGAATAAAATATAAGAAGAGAACATCATGTGGAAAAATTGAAAAATTTTCCAGTTATCACATTGGGAAATAAGTTCCTTATTTTGAAGATCCCATTTTATTCTTTTTTTTTTTTAAAGATTTTATTTATTTGACAGAGATATCACAGGCAGGCAGAGAGGCAGGCAGAGAGAGGAGGAAGCAGGCTCCCTGCTGAGCAGAGAGCCCGATGCGGGGCTCGATCCCAGGACTCTGAGATCATGACCTGAGCCGAAGGCAGCGGCTTAACCCACTGAGCCACCCAGGCACCCCCCATTTTATTCTTAATATAGATCCAAATCTCTTTTCTTGAATAAAGAAGGAGGGAGAGGCACCTGGCTGGCTCAGTTGGTAAAGCGTGCAATACTTAACCTCGGGATTGTGAGTATGAGCCCCACACTGGGCATAGAGTTTACTTAATAAAAAATAGTACAAAACAAAGGAAGGAAAGGTGAGCACCCCATAAAATTTGGAAGATTTGTAGGACATTTAACATAGTGCCTGATTTTATAAAATCTCAAGTAAAATGTGTTACCTTAATGCACACAGAAATGACTACAGTTTAATAATATTATACAGACCACATGGCATGTAATATTTTACTTACCTTACTTGAATAAAAGGTCGCAAAGTATTTTTTACCTCACCATATTCTGTGATGGCTGAACAGAAAAATATAAAAACAGGGTAGCTGTGGTTAAAAAACTGTCTGATTTTATTAAATGATCAGTCAGGCTGTTTATTTCCCAAATAGCTGCTTTAGTCCCAGTTCTCAGAATAATCATGTTATTCTATTTTATCTTTCCAATTTAGAGCTGTTTCTAGGATACAGTAAGAGAATAGAGGTAAAATTTACTACTGTTTTCCTACTCCTGCTTTTACTGGAGGTAAAATTAAAATATATGCTAAATTTGAGTTTTTTCCAAAGGAAAATTATTTCCATTTACTCTCTCTTCCAGAAATATCCTGAACACGTTTTTTAAAAACTTTCTAAAATTCTATATTGTTAACTAATGAATGATTAAAGCATCTGATGTACCCTACAAAGAGTGTTTGGCTCCCTAAACACAGGGAGCCAAAGTTCTCTCCATTTCCCTTTTTATCCTTTACAACTGATTAGACATAGAAGGTGTCTTTAATATAGAAGGTGCCTTTCCAATATCAATAACATACCTTTGATTTAGATGTTTTATACAGGTTATTTCTGAAGAAATAGTTAAATCATAGTAACAAAGTACCTGGAATTACATCTCTTTACAGGTATCATTCCTCTCAGAATTGGGTAGAATACAACAGGCTTTTTCTAAGAATGATGAAAATTATAACATGAACAAGAGAAAATTTAATAAGGGAAGAGAAAGGGCAAAGATGCACAAAAACTGGAAATAGTACATTTTCCAGCTAATTACAGAAAGTAAATTGTTATTTTCATTATCTGTGTTTCCAAATAGTACAAGGTTATAATTCATAATGGATATCAGGCACTGGTCTGGGATTTGTTCCATGCAAAGTAATAACATGAAGAAGAAAAGGGTGCTGGTCAAAATACCAAATTATTAAAAAATATGAATAATTCTTAAGACTTCGTGAAAAGAAAAACTTTTCATTGTTATTCATTGTTATCCATTCTTTGCCCTCTGCCCTCATCTTTCTTTTAGTCCACATACCTAACCTACCATGTTAAAGCAGGAAAACTAAACATTCAAAGTCTATGCACTGACACTTCTGGGGAAGACGGTGGAGTAGGGGGAACCTAGGCTCACCTTGCCCCATGGATGCACCTAGATAACACTCATATCAGTACAGATAACACAGAAAATGACCCAAGCACTGGCAGAACAAACTCTCCACAGCTAAATGTAGAGAAGAGGCCATATCAAAGAGAGTAGGAAGAGCAGAGATGTGGCTGGGATCCAAAATGCCCCCATGGTACTGTCCACAAGAGGGAGGGGTGCTATGGGACTGTAGAGAGGAGAAGACTGTAGAGAGGAGATCTCACACCATGCACCCTAGGCAGGGGGACCCATGCTGGGAATATGAATCCCTATAACATTTGGCTTTGAAACTAGAGGGGCTTAACTTTGGGAGTTTTTACATTCAATGGGGCTTAACACCTGAAAACTTAAAAATGAGAAGGCTTGGCTCTGGGAGAGCCAGAAGAGCAAGAGGAAATTGAGTAGCTCCCACCCCTAAAGAAATAGCATGACAAACAGCCCTCCGGAGATACAGCATGGAAACAGCAATTTGAAAAACCCCTGGAGTATACATGCAGGAGGTAGATTTGTTTACTAACCTCAAAGAATGTGCTGGGGGGCCAAAGATCTTTGGGACCTATCTCCAAGAACAAAAGAGCTGGCAGGTGCTATTTCCCTCCCCACCCCCAGCGTAGATACACAGATATGTGTGGGAACCAGCATAGCACAAACACTTTCCACCTGGCTTGCTAACAGCACCAGACCCTAAACCCTTATGTGGAACCACACCCTCAGTAGTTTTTCCAAGTGGCTACCAATTCCCTTGCAAAGGAGATTAGTGCAAACCTTGCAAACACCAGGTACCCCACTCTCATATTTTCCTTTGTACACTCTCCCTTTAGCCTGGCCTTGGCAGGAATTTTCTGGGGCAGTTGCAAGTCCCCTACCACAGTGGACCAGTGCACACCTTGTTGGGACCACATACCCTGCCCCAGAGTTCTCCTGTGGACTGGCCCCATCCAACATGCCCTTGGCAAGGGTCTGTCCAAAGCAAGGCCACCAGATGGCACTGTGAAATCACCTCCACCAGCTGCCCCAAAGTAACTCCTGCCCAGGAAAGAGGGGAAGAAACTACACAAACTAATTTGACTGTGGCCCCAGCAGTGAGCATGGGGTAGGTATCTGGTCTGCTGTATGCCCTACCAACCAACAGAGTTTCTCAGGGGACAAAAATGGTGGGAGCATTCTTCAGTTCAGTCCTACCACAGCTCCAGCAAATGCCTGGTCTAACTCAACTCAAGCCCAAGGCGTCCCCAGACTGGCACATTAACACTACAGGGACCAAGCCTGGTCCACAGCAGGCAAAGAGAGCCTTTGCAGATGACTAAAGGAAAATGTGGCACAGCCATAACAGCAGGACACATACATCACACAGAGACACCCCTGAAACCTCAAGGTTCTGGTGAACATAGGACATTGCACTGAAGGGCACTACAGGGCCTTTTCTTTATAAGGCCATTACTTTGAAAAGCAGGAGACATAACTGACTGTCCTAACATAGAGAAACAGACACAGAAAGTTAGACAAAATGAGGAGACAGAGTAGTGTGTCCCAAATGAAAGAACAGGTCAAAAATCACAGCAAGAGACCTAGGTGACTGGAGATAACTAATATGCCTTATAGAGAATTTAAAGTAATGATCATAGTGATACTCATTGGACTTGAGAAAAGAGTGGAGGACATCAGTGAGACCTTTAACAAATATATTTAAAAAACAATCAGAGGTGAAGAATGCAACTAAGGAATCACAGAATGAACACATATCTGTAACTTCTCTGATCAATATACAGAATACTATTAGCAATGCAGTCACAATGTTTCACTATTCTCCAGAGATAATCACCATCCTGGCTTTATTTATTTATTTATTTTTTTGCATCACAAATTAGCCTGTTATTGAAATTTATAGAAATGAAATCAGACAATATGCATCATCTTGTGTCTAGCTACTTTTGTTCAACATCATGAAATTCATCCATGTTTTTAGATGTAGTAGTACATATATTCTTTGCCACGTAATATTCCCCATGTAAATATTCCACAGTATATTTATCCACTCTACTGTTGGACACTTAAGATTGTTTATACTTTAAAAGCTATAATGAATAAAGCTGTCATAAACAACAACAACAAAAGAATATACTAGGTGGAATAAATAGTAAGTAAACTAGAGGAAGCAGAAGAATAAATCAGTGACCTGCAGGACAAAATAAAGGAAAGTAATCAAGCTGAGCAGGTGATGGGGGTAAAACGTTCTGCAAAATGAGAATAGACTTAGGGAATTCAGCGATACCATCAATCATAATTACATTTACATTATAGTGATTCCCAAAGAAGAAAAAGAAAGGCGGGGGGGAGAAAATTATTTGAAGAAAAATAGCTGAAAACATCACAAATCTGGGGAAGGAAAAGAAATCCAGATCCAGGAGGCATAGAGATACCCTAACAAAATCAACCCAAAGAGGTCCACACCAAGACACACAATAATTAAGATGGCAAAAATCATGATAAAGAGAGAATGTTTAAAGCATCAAGAGAAAAGAAAATAGTTACATACAAAGAAAATCCCAAAGGCTAAGTTGATTTTCCAAAACTGAAGGAGACATAAAGAGCTTCCTATCAAATGAAAGTTAAAGAAATCCATGACCACTAAACCAGCCTTACAATAAATGTTAAAGAGGACTTTTTGAGTGGAAAGGAAAGACAATAAGACCATAAGGAAAGAGTAGGGAAAGTAGGAAGAAGAAAAGCGTAAAAATAAGTCTATCTGTAAAAAATCAACCAAGGGACTCACAAAATGAAAGGATGTAACATATGACACCTATATCTAAAATGTAGGGGTAAGAGGATTGAAGAATAGGTTCAAACTGAAGCGACCATCAACTTAATATAGACTGCTATATGTGGAAGATGTTATATACAAACTGAATGGTAACCACAAATCAAAAAACAGTAATAGATATGCAGAGAATAAAGAGAAAGGAATCCAAGTATATCACCAAAAAAGACCAACAAACCATGAAAGAGATCAAGAGAAGGATCAGAGAAAATCTGTAGAAACAACCATAAAACAAGTACAGAATGGCAATAAATATATATCAATAATAACTTAAATGTAAATGAAATAAATGCTTCAATTAAAGACATATGGTGACACAGTGGATAAAAAACAAGACCCACCTTTATGCGACCTACAACAGACTCATCTCAGACATAAAGACATGCAGATTGAAAGTGAAGGGATGGGGGCACCTGGGTGGCTCAGTGGGTTAAAGCCTCTGCCTTCGGCTCAGGTCATGATCTCAGGGTCCTGGGATCGAGCCCCGCATCGGACTCTCTGCTCAGTGGAGAGCCTGCTTCCTCCTCTCTCTCTCTCTCTCTCTCTCTCTCTCTCTCTCTGCCTGCCTCTCTGCCTACATGTGATCTCTGTCTGTCAAATAAATAAATAAAAATCTTAAAAAAAAAAGTGAAGGGATGGAGAAGCATTTATCATGCAAATGGATGGCAGAAGAAAGCCAGTATAGTCATACTTACTTCAGATGAAACAGACTTTAAGGTAAAGAATGTAGAAATACACAAAGAAGTACACTATATAATAGTGAGGGGATCAAAGAAGACATAAAAAATGTAAATATTGAGGCACTTTACATGGGAGATTCGAAATACCAGAAGGCGTGAATAACAAATGTAATTGGTAGGACTAGTAGAGGCCTTTAACACTGCATTATCCAAATGGAAAATCAAAAAGGAAAGAGTGACTTTGAGTGGCACATTGGACCAAATGGATCTAACAGATATATTTAGAGCACTACATTCTAAAACAGCAGAATACACATACTTTTTGAGTGCACATGCGACATTCTCCAGAATAGATCACATATTAGGTCATAAATCAGGCCTCAACCTATTCAAAAGATTGAGATCATACCATGCATATTTTCAGACTACAGCACTGAAAGTTTTAGTGAACTTCAAGAAAGAAATCTGGAAATCACAAATACATGGAGGTTAAGTAACATGGTACTAAACAATGAATAGTTCAAATAGGAAATAAAGGAGGAAATTTAAAAAAAAAATACATGGAAACAAATGAAAATGAAAAAACAATGGTCCAAAATCTTTGGGATACAGCAAAAGCAGTTTAAGATGAGAATTTATACCAAAACACATCTACCTCAGGAAGTAAGAAAAATATCAACTATGCAATGTAACCTTACACCTAAAGGAGCTAGAAAAACAACAAAGCCTAAAGCCAGCAGAAGGAAGAAAATAAAGATTAGAATAGAAATAAAGCAAACAGAAACTAAAAACAAAAACCAATAGTGCAGATCAATGAAACCAGGAGCTGCTTCTTTGAAAAGATCAACTGAACTGATAAATCCCTTGCTAGATTCATCAAAAATATATAGATAAATAGGTAGGTACGTAAGAGGACTCAAAATCAGAACTGAAAGAGGAGAAATAACCATAAACATAATAGAAATATGAAGGACTATAAGAATACTTTACAAAACCACATGGCAACATTGACAACCTAAAAGAAATGGATAGATTCATAGAAACATTTAACAATCCAAAACCAAATCAGTAAGAAATGGAAAATTTGAACAGACCAGCTTCCAGCAATGAAATTGGATCGGTAATCAAAACACTGGCAACAGGGGCACCTGGGTGGCTCAGTGGGTTAAAGCCTCTTCTGCTCAGGTCATGATCCCAGGGTCCCACATTGGGCTCTCTGCTCCGCAGAGAGGCTGCTTCCTCCTATCTCTCTGCCTGCCTCCCTACCTAGTTGTGATCTCTGTCAAATCTTTAAAAAACAACAACAACAACAACACACTGGCAACAAACAAATGTCCAGGACCAGATGGCTAACAGGTGAATTCTAGCAAATATTTGAAGAAGAGTTAATACCTATTCTTCTCAAACCATTCCAAAAAAATAGAAGAGGAAGGAAAACTTCCAAATTGCCTTGATAAGGTCAACATTACCCTGATATCAAAACCAAATAGACAACACAAAAAAAGCACTGTAGGCCAGTATCTCTGATGAATATAGACGCAAAAATTCTGACCTGATCCCAGGGTCCTGGGATGGAGCCCTGCATCGGGCTCTCTGCTCAGCAGGGAGCCTGCTTCCTCCTCTCTCTCTCTGCCTGCCTCTCTGCCTACTTATGATCTCTGTCTGTCAAGTAAATAAATATAAAATCTTAAAAAAAAAAAAAAAACAAGTGTTGGTGAGGATGTCAAAAAAAGGATCGCTCATGCACTGTTGGTAGGAATGAAAACTGATGCAGCCACTGGGTAGAACATTATGGGTGTTCTTCAAAAATTAAAAATAGAATTATCATTCAGTGAACTTATTCCACTATTGGTGTTTACTTAAAGAATACAAAGACTCTAATTCAAAAAGATATATGCACCCCTATATTTACTGCAGCATTATTTACAACAGGCAAATTATGGAAGAAACTCATGTGTCCATTGGTAAATGAATGGACACATAAGGAGTGGTACACGCACACACACACACACACACACGGAATATTACTCAGCCCTAAAAAAGAATGAAATCTTGCCATTTGCTGCAACATGGATGAAACTGTAGAACATAACGCTATTGAATAAGTCATTCAGAGAAAGGCAAATACCATGATTTTACTGTTTTGTGGAATTTAAGAAACAAAACGAATTAAGGAGGACAAACTAAAAGGCAGACTCTCACATATAGAGGACAAAAAGGTGGTTGCCAGAGGTGAGGTGGGTTGGCAGATGGATAAAATAGATGAAGAGGATCAAGAGTACCCTTATCTTGATAAGCACTGAGTAATAAAAAGAATTGCTGAATCAGTATATTGTACACCTGAATATTCAGTATATTCGGTACACCTGAAGCTAATGTAATACTGTATATTAACTATACTGGAATTAAAAACTTTTAAAACATAAAAAATGTATGCTGAGACATAAAAAATGCCTTTGTAGAGCATTCTACATACAGTCTTTAAGACCCAACCTTAAAATTCTGGGTTTTTTTAGACTCATAATTATGGGTTGTTAGTGTAAGTTCCCTTGGTAGAATTTTCCCAAAGTGAATGCATTTTGTTCTATTCATTATTTCTCATATCAAACATATTCATAAGCCTACTGAGCTTTGCTTTTGGAAGAAACCTAGTTTTAGAATGGGAGGAAGAAGCAAAGGTGAGGTTATTTGTCAGTTTTGAAATACATTCCATTAACTGATTTCCTTTTAAATAGCTTGATTGAAAAGACTGCTTTTGTTGTAATTCATCCTTTCTGGTGATAAATAGTAATTGAAATTGAAAACTAAAGAGGAGAATGAACCTGAAAAAATGAGGTAGGGGGGAAGAAAAAGAAATTGAAGGAACATCTAACCAGAGAAGCTTAGTTGAAGAGTATCCTAGCCATTTGAAGGACAGATTTGGAAGTAATGAATTGGACATTAGAGGAGTAAAAAGGTGAAATGAGGTTAGGAAAAAAAAAAAAACTCATGATGCTGCCTAGAACTAACCTAGTACGAGTTATTGTTTGATTTTACCTTATGAATTGTGTGTATAAACTCTGTGGTTATAATCCCAGCTGACTGAATCATAATTCAAAGAAGTTTAATGTTGATGCATCTTTCAAAGACACAATTCAGAGAAGTAGATTTATTATGAATGCAGGTGTTTGGAGCTCATTAACTTAGAAAGATTGGAATATATTTAAAACTTTGCATCAAAAATGAGTGAGAAATTTACTATATTATAAAACTAGTCAGATAGCTACTTCTTGAGGTATCCTTTGATAGTATAAAGAACTCCCACGGGTCAAATTGTTGATAAATGGAAAAACACATAGTAGTGAATTACCTGGGAGAGAAGTCTCTGACAAACTTCAAGATCCCTAATCTGATGAGTAATGCAGAATAAATTATTTTAATTTGCATAAGCAATGTGGTATACACAAAATTTGCTGTTTTTTTCAGGGCTTAGCTTAAGCACAGGCTATTGCATGTTTGTTATGATTTAACATATATCAGGAAATTCTAGCTCCTTTACTTTCTTTCCATTTACTTATTAAATATTTCAACAAGGAAGTTGTTGGATTTCCAAATATTAATGCTACCCCTAGTGAAGATTAATTTCTTCCCCTTTCTGCTTTCACTTAGGATGCAGAAAGTTGAAAAGTTTATTTCCCAATCTAACAAGTATAAGACAGATAAAATGCAGATCTATAACTCTTCTTGAAACTATCAGAAAGTTAAGGTTGCAGTATAACCAAATAGCCAGAAAATTCAAGGAAAATGGTGCTACCAATGAGATGTGACTTGCAAACAGTAGTTACCCTAGGACACAGAGCAGCATAGGTAAGAAGATTTCAGCTAAAATTTTAAACTGTTGCTAAGATAATTATGTAGCTGAGCCAATATGAGTTCACTCTTTGGTGAGTCAGAACCTGTACTAGGCTGAGTTTTTGCACAAAGAAAACTTTTATTTGCAGCAAATAAGGAGACCTCAGGGAATGGCTACCAAAGACATGACTCCCCTAGTGATGATGAATGGGTTCCTTTTGTTTAGGATTAGAAAGACTATTTAGATAGGGAAGTCTTGTCATCCTTCGTAGAGTTGGGCATAACATCTTGCATTGCCTTAATGAGTATGTCTATACATACATTGTACATTATGTAAATGAGGCTGAGGCCCCTCATTGAGGGGATATTTAGTTTTATAGTGAGGTAAAGGTAATTATAGGTCATTCCAGAGGTCACTCCATAGTCCATCTGCTCAGGTGCAAGTCAGATTTAACTCAAATTGTCTGGGTAATTTGGGCAGGCTGGGGGTGGGGCATCAATTTTGTTAGGGTGATTGCCATCACCTGGGGTGGCAGAGCTTTTGGGTTTCATTTGCCTGAGTTAAGAGGAAATCAGAAAGAAGAGCTTAGGGGAAAATGTAAGATCAAGGTTAGTGAATACAAACAAGTATGCAGTAAAAATCAGGTCTCGGGTCTAGCTGGTGACAGTGTGAGTAAATGTGGGAGTATAGTCCTTCAACAAGACAAATTTGTTCCACTTGTACACTCTCTACAAATCTCATTATGTCATCTGAGAAGGAATATGGACAGAAAAATAGTGTTAAACCTGGGTAGGGGAGCAGCTACCATGATAGGAGCAACAAAAACTATCTGGAACTTGGTGTGCTGAGGAATAAAGGCTTAATCCCTTGATAAAAGAAGACCAAAGACTGCCATTTCAATGACACAATTGAAGATCCATTGCAACTGGGGAGAAAGAACAGAGAAAAATGAGCAAATGAAACAAAAAACACTACAGGTGGACAAGAGCAGGAGGATGTACTGGGTCCAGGCAATTGGACATCTAATGCTGAGGAGAAAAAACAATCACTAAGCAATCCAGACACCAAAGGTCCAGGAATACAGGCAATGTTTGCATCAATGCAAGAGATAGGCATCCCCACATCCCCACTAAAAGCTAGAGAACCTAGACTATTAATTTTCAAGGGCTGCGATAACTTAATACCACAAACATGGTATTTTAGAAGGTGACCAGACTGATTGGATAAAGGGCCTCATTTTAATTTAATCACCGCTTCAAAGGCCCCATCTCCAAAGAGTCCAATTCTGAGATATTGGGGGTTAGGTCTTTAACATCTGATTTTGGGGGACACACATTTAGCTCATTGCATTGAGTAACAAATAAAGCAGTCTACCACTAGGGGAGAAGCAGGAGAATAAAGGAAGACCTCTAAGACACATGCATGTAGGAAAGTCTAAAGCTGAGAGTGGAACAAGAACATTGAGAATATTTCCAGCAACTCAACTGCCACACTAAGCAAAAGGTAAGGCTAGAGAAAATTGAAGCCAATAGTTAAGTGCATTGATGGGAACCATAATCACATCACCCAAATCCAACCCACCTCTTAAACCCTTCACTCACACAATTAAGTTCTAGCAAAGAGGAGGCATGCCCATTTCTTAGTATAAATATAATGTACCTCAGTATTTACTCTCCTACACAAAGTTCTGCAAAATCAAAGAGAATAAGACAAAAAGCATGAACACACACACACACACACACACACACACACACACACACACCATGCACACATACAAATCATAAAAAGGAAGCATAACCAAAAGCCCTAGAATTAGAGATGATCCATATGTAGCAATTATCAGACAGGGAATGTAAACTATGATTAATATGATAAGGGCTTTATTTTAAAAAGTAAATAAAATGGATGATCAGTTGGGGATTTTGGTAAAGATATGGGAACAATAAGAATCAAATGGAAATCTAGAAATAAAAACAACAGAAAAATAGGCAAAAAATGTCTTTAAATTCAGCACATCTGAGCGAAGAATCTGTGAACTTAATATATTTCGAAGTAAATTACCTAAACAGAATTGCAAAGTGATAAAAGAGTGGAAAAAACACAGCAAGCATCTAAGAACTGTTAAATAAACAAATGGAGACCAACCTTGAAAATTCCCTAAGCAGAAAAAACCAGTTTAGTCATACAGAGCCTAAGTTAGCTTATTCAAGATTAATTGACCTGGGTCATTTATTGCTTATGCCTCTGGAATTTGTAAGTAAAACAGTTTCCCAAAATTAATATGAGAGAATCACTAACCAATTCCCTACCTTAAGAAAACTCTATTATTATTACCAATCACTGTGAAAAATAAATAGTCACTGCTTTCTCACTATTTAAGCTGTTCTATAATAATATATCCCTGACCATCATTCCATGCTTTGGTTTGAGTGTTCTGACTCACAAACTATCTTTTTTGTTGACCACACTAAGCTTTTAATAATTACTATTTTGGTGATTTACTGGATTTATTTCAGCTAGTTCTGAACTTTTGAGGAAGTTGTGGGATAATCTCAAATGATCTGATATGTGTAAAATTAGACCCCCAGAATGAAACTAGGGAGTGCTAAATTGTAAGAAAAATTAGAATGATGGCCAAGAATTTTCAAAAAATAATAGAGGATATCAAACCATATACACAAAGAAGCTCAGAAAAATACAACTATGGTAAATATTTATAATAAAAAAAAAAGAAGGACAAACACTAATAATCAAGCAAACCAGCTAAACATGTAATATCCAAACTTCTAAAAACTGATGATAAAGCAAAAATTTTAAAAGAAGCTGGAGATAATAGACACCTTATATCCAGAGGAATAGAAATTAGAATACTAGCTAACTTAAAAAATACTGCAAGTCAGAAGACAAGGAAGGTATAGGGAAGGAAAAATTTTCTTCTACATTTCAAAAGGTATTTATTAGAGACAGATTAAGAGGAGAAAATTTAATTTTGTGTGTATGTGAGAGGTTCAAAGACAAGTAAAATGAAGTATATATGCCATCCTCAGTTATGGAATGGGATAGAGGCATGGAGGCTTTTTTTTTTTTTTTAAGCTTTTATTTATTTATTTGACAGAGAGAGAGAGAAATCACAAGTAAGTAGGCAGAGAGGCAGGCTGGGGGTGGGGGGAGCAGGCTCCCCACTCAGCAGAGAGCCCGATGCGGGGCTCAATCCCAGGACCCTGAGATCATGACCTGAGCCGAAGGCAGAGGCTTAACCCACTGAGCCACCCAGGCGCCCCAAGGCATGGAGTTTTGAAGGAGGGGAAAGCAATGCACAGGGCAATAAGAAAAATGTTTGGTAATTAGATATTTACTATGCTATACAGATGGGTCAGTTATTTTTTTTTCTCTTTTAATAACATGGATTCTGGGAAATACCCCTTCAGTGTAGATTATTCTAGGCAGTTAAGGAGCAAAAGTTTTTTCTTGAACCTACAAATCTCCACTGCCTTCAGCTCAAAATAGTCCACATTTCAAAGTGACACAATTTGTGAAGACTTGCTCTGAACCCCTTCAAAGAGCACCTTTAAAGAGCTAAAGGGAGGGCACCTGGGTGGCTTGTGGGTTAAGTCTTTGCCTTCAGCTCAGGTCATGATCTCAGGGTCCTGGGATCGAGTCCCGCATCAGGCTCTCTGCTCAGCAGGGAGCCTGCTTCCCTCTCTCTCTCTGCCTGTCTCTCTGTCTACTTGTGATCTCTCTCTGTCAAATAAATAAATCTTAAAAAAAAAAAAGAGCTAAAGGGAAAAAAAATGAGAATTCTACAAACAGCAAAACTATGTTTTAAATTAAAGTAATGATGTAAACCATGGTCTTATGTTGATAATGATGTGTCGATATAGGTTTATCAATGGTAACAAATGTACGCCTGTGGTTGTACATCTCTGGTTCAGGATAGAGATAATGGGGGAAGCTATACAGGTGTAGGGGTAGTGGGAAATTTCTGTACCTTCATCATCATTTTCCTGTGATCCTAAAACTGCCTTAAAAAAATAAAATCTGGGAGGAGTCAAGATGGCAGAGAAATAGCAGGCTGAGACTACTTCAGGTAGTGGGAAATCATCTAGATAGCTTATCTAAAGATTGTAAACACCTACAAATCCAACGGGAGATCAAAGAGAAGAAGAACAGCAATTCTAGAAACAGAAAATCAACCACTTTCTGAAAGGTAGGACTGGCGGAGAAGTGAATCCAAAGCGACGGGAAGATAGACTGCGGGGGGAGGGGCCAGCTCGCGGCAAGTGGTGGAGCAACAGAGCACAAAATCAGGACTTTTAAAAGTCTGTTCCACTGAGGGACATCGCTCCAGAGGCTTAACCGGGGTGAAACCCACACGGGGTCAGCGTAGCCTCGGGTCCCGCAGGGTCACAGAAGGATCTGGGGTGTCTGAGTGTCGCAGAGCTTACAGGTATTAGAATGGGGAGGCCGGCTACAGAGACAGAGCCGAGGAGTGAGCTCTAACCTCGGGTTTACCTTGAACCGGTCGCAGGCTCGGTCAGCTCGGAGCACGGCCGGAGGCAGGGTGACGGGAGTAATTGGGCGCTGTTCTCTGAGGGCGCAATGAGGAGAGGGGCCCTGGGGCTCTAGGCTCCTCCGGGCCGGAGACTGGGAGGCCGCCATCTTCATTCCCATCCTCTGGAACTCCACGGAAAGCGCTCGGGGAACAAAAGCTCCCAAAAGCAAACCCGAGCAAGGATTACTCAGCCTGGCCCCTGGTAAGGGCGGTGCAACTCCACCTGGGGCAAAGACACTTGAGAATCACTACAACAGGCCCCTCCCCCAGAAGATCAACAAGAAATCCAGCCAGGACCAAGTCCACATACCAAGGAGTGCAGTTTCAATACCAAGGAGAGCAGCGGAATTCCAGAGGAGGAGAAAGCAAAGCACGGAACTCATGGCTTTTTCCCCATGATTCTTTAGCCTTGCAGTTAATTTAATTTTTTTTTCTTTTTCAATTTTTTTTTCTCTTCTTCTCCTAAAATTTTTAACTTTTACCCTTTTTTTTTAACGTTTTTTAAGTAGTTTATCTAATACATATATATTATTTTCCTTTTTATATTTTTTCTTTTTTGGTTTTCCTTTTTAAATTGTTTCTTTTCTTTTCTTTTCTTTTCTTTTTTCTTTCTGAACCTTTTTATCCCCTTTATCCCCTCTCGCGATTTGGGATCTCTTCTGATTTGGCTAAAGCATATTTTTCTGCGGTTGTTGCCACCTTTTTAGTATTTTACTTGCTCCTTCATATACTCTTATCTGGACAAAATGACAAGGCAGAAAAATTCACCACAAAAAAAAGAACAAGAGGCAGTACCAAAGGCTAGGGACCTAATCAATACAGACATTGGTAATATGTCAGATCTAGAGTTCAGAATGACGATTCTCAAGGTTCTAGCCGGGCTCGAAAAAGGCATGGAAGATATTAGAGAAACCCTCTCCAGAGAGATAAAAGCCTTTTCAGGAGAAATAAAAGAACTAAAATCTAACCAAGTTGAAATAAAAAAAGCTATTAATGAGGTGCAATAAAAAATGGAGGCTCTCACTGCTAGGATAAATGAGTCAGAAGAAAGAATTAGTGATATAGAAGACCAAATGACAGAGAATAAAGAAGCTGAGCAAAAGAGGGACAAACAGCTACTGGACCATGAGGGGAAAATTCGAGAGATAAGTGACATCATAAAACAAAACAACATTAGAATAATTGGGATTCCAGAAGAAGAAAGAGAGAGGGGAGCAGAAGGTATATTGGAGAGAATTATTGGAGAGAATTTCCCCAATATGGCAAAGGGAACAATCATCAAAATCCAGGAGGTTCAGAGAACCCCCCCCCTCAAAATCAATAAGAATAGGTCCACACCCCGTCACCTAATAGTAAAATTTACAAGTCTTAGTGACAAAGAGAAAATCCTGAAAGCAGCCTGGGAAAAGAAGTCTGTAACATACAATGGTAAAAATACTAGATTGGCAGCAGACTTATCCACAGAGACCTGGCAGGCCAGAAAGAGCTGGCATGATATATTCAGAGCACTAAATGAGAAAAACATGCAACCAAGAATACTATATCCAGCTAGGCTATCATTGAAAATAGAAGGAGAGATTAAAAGATTCCAGGACAAACAAAAACTGAAAGAATTTGCAAACACCAAACCAGCTCTACAGGAAATATTGAAAGGGGTCCTCTAAGCAAAGAGAGACCCTAAAAGTAGTAGATCAGAAAGGAACAGAAACAATATACAATAACAGTCACCTTACAGGCAATACAATGGCATAAATTCATATCTCTCAATAGTTACCCTGAATGTTAATGGGCTAAATGCCCCAATCAAAAGACACAGGGTATCAGAATGGATAAAAAAACAAAACCCATCTATATGTTGCCTACAAGAAACGCATTTTAAACCCGAAGACACTTTCAGATTTAAAGTGAGGGGGTGGAAAAGAATTTACCATGCTAATGGACATCAGAAGAAAGCAGGAGTGGCAATCTTTATATCAGATCAATTAGATTTTAAGCCAAAGACTATAATAAGAGATGAAGAAGGACACTATATCATTCTCAAAGGATCTGTCCAACAAGAAGATCTAACAATTTTAAATATCTATGCCCCTAACGTGGGAGCAGCCAACTATATAAACCAATTAATAACAAAATCAAAGAAACACATCGACAATAATACAATAATAGTAGGGGATTTTAACACTCCCCTCACTGAAATGGACAGATCATCCAAGCAAAAGATCAACAAGGAAATCAAGGCCTTAAATGACACACTGGACCAGATGGACATCACAGATATATTCAGAACATTTCATCCCAGAGCAACAGAATACACATTCTTCTCTAGTGCACATGGAACATTCTCCAGAATAGATCACATTCTCGGTCCTAAATCAGGTCTCAACCGGTATCAAAAGATTGGAATCATTCCCTGCATATTTTCAGCCACAATGCTCTGAAGCTAGAACTCAGTCACAAGAGGAAATTTGGAAAGAACCCAAATACATGGAGACTAAACAGCATCCTTCTAAAGAATGAATGGGTCAACCAGGAAATTAAAGAAGAGTTGAAAAAATTGATGGAAACAAATGATAATGAAAACACAACGGTTCAGAATCTGTGGGACACAACAAAAGCAGTCTTGAGAGGAAAATATATAGCGGTACAAGCCTTTCTCAAGATACAAGAAAGGTCTCAGGTACACAACCTAACCCTACACCTAAAGGAGCTGGAGAAAGAACAAGAAAGAAACCCTAAACCCAGCAGGAGAAAAGAAATCATAAAGATCAGAGCAGAAATCAATGAAATAGAAACCAAAAAAAAACAATAGAACAAATCAACGAAACTAGGAGCTGGTTCTTAGAGAGAATTAATAAGATCGATAAACCCCTGGCCAGACTTATCAAAAAGAAAAGAGAAAGGACCCAAATAAAAATCATGAATGAAAAAGAAGAGATCACAACTAACACCAAAGAAATACAGACAATTATAAGAACATACTATGAGCAACTCTACGCCAACAAATTTGACAATCTGGAAGAAATGGATGCATTCCTAGAGACATATAAACTAGCACAACTGAACCAGGAAGAAATAGAAAGCCTGAACAGACCCATAACCAGTAAGAAGATTGAAACAGTCATCAAAAATCTCCAAACAAACAAAAGCCCAGGGCCAGATGGCTTCCCGGGGGAATTCTACCAAACATTTAAAGAAGAACTAATTCCTATTCTCCTGAAACTGTTCCAAAAAATAGAAATGGAAGGAAAACTTCCAAACTCATTTTATGAGGCCAGCATCACCTTGACCCCAAAACCAGACAAGGATCCCATCAAAAAAGAGAACTACAGACCAATATCCTTGATGAACACATATGCAAAAATTCTCACCAACATACTAGCCAATAGGATTCAACAGTACATTAAAAGGATTATTCACCATGACCAAGTGGGATTTATTCCAGGGCTGCAAGGTTGGTTCAACACCCGCAAATCAATCAATGTGATACAACACATTAATAAAAGAAAGAACAAGAACCATATGATACTCTCCATAGATGCTGAAAAAGCATTTGACAAAGTACAGCATCCCTTCCTGATCAAAACTCTTCAAAGTGTAGGGATGGAGGGCACATACCTCAATATTATCAAAGCCATCTATGAAAAACCCACTGCAAATATCATTCTCAATGGAGAAAAACTGAAAGCTTTTCCGCTAAGGTCAGGAACACGGCAGGGATGTGCATTATCACCACTGCTATTCAACATAGTACTAGAAGTCCTAGCCTCAGCAATCAGACAACAAAAGGAAATTAAAGGCATCCAAATCGGCAAAGAAGAAGTCAAACTATCACTCTTCGCAGATGATATGATACTCTATGTGGAAAACCCAAAAGACTCCACTCCAAACTGCAAGAACTTGTACAGGAATTCAGTAAAGTGTCAGGATATAAAATCAATGCACAGAAATCAGTTGCATTTCTCTACACCAACAACAAGACAGAAGAAAGAGAAATTAAGGAATGAATATCATTTACAATTGCACCCAAAACTATAAGATACCTAGGAATAAACCTAACCAAAGAGACTAAGAATCTATACACAGAAAACTATAAAGTACTCATGAAAGAAATTGAGGTAGACACAAAGAAATGGAAAAATGTTCCATGCTCCTGGATTGGAAGAATAAATATTGTGAAAATGTCTATGCTACCTAAAGCAATCTACACATTTAATGCAATTCCTATCAAAGTACCATCCATTTTTTTCAAAGAAATGGAACAAATAATCCTAAAATTTATATGGAACCAGAAAAGAGCTTAAATAGCCAAAGGAATATTGAAAAAGAAAGCCAAAGTTGGTGGCATCACAATTCCGGACTTCAAGATCTATTACAAAGCTGTCAGCATCAAGACAGCATGGTACTGGCACAAAAACAGACAATAGTTCAATGGAACAGAATAGAGAGCCCAGAAATAGACCCTCAACTCTATGGTCAACTCATCTTCGACAAAGCAAGAAAGAATGTCCAATGGAGAAAAGACAGCCTCTTCAATAAATGGTGTTGGGAAAACTGGACAGCCACATGCAGAAAAATGAAATTGGATCATTTCCTTACACCACACACAAAAATAGACTCAAAATGGATGAAGGACCTCAATGTGAGAAAGGAATCCATCAAAATCCTTGAGGAGAGCACAGGCAGCAACCTCTTTGACCTCAGCTGCAGCAATATCTTCCTAGGAACATCGCCAAAGGCAAGGGAAGCAAGGGCAAAAATGAACTACTGGGATTTTATGAAGGTCAAAAGCTTTTGCACAGCAAAGGAAACAGTTAACAAAACCAAAAGACAACTGACAGAATGGGAGAAGATATTTGCAAATGACATATCAGATAAAGGGCTAGTGTCCAAAATCTATAAAGAACTTAGCAAACTCAACACCCAAAGAACAAAGAATCCAATCAAGAAATGGGCAGAAGACATGAACAGACATTTCTGCAAACAAGACATCCAGATGGCCAACAGACACATGAAAAAGTGCTCCATATCACTCGGCATTAGGGAAATACAAATCAAAACCACAATGAGATATCACCTCATACCAATCAGAATGGCTAAAATTAACAAGTCAGGAAATGACAGATGCTGGCGAGGATGCGGAGAAAGGGGAACCCTCCTACACTGTTGGTGGGAATGCAAGCTGGTGCAACCACTCTGGAAAACAGCATGGAGGTTCCTCAAAATGTTGAAAATAGAACTACCCTATGACCCAGCAATTGCACTATTGGGTATTTACCCTAAAGATACAAATGTAGTGATCCGAAGGGGCACGTGCACCCGAATGTTTATAGCAGCAATGTCTACAATAGCCAAACTATGGAAAGAACCTAGATGTCCATCAACAGACGAATGGATAAAGAAGATGTGGTATATATACACCATGGAATACTATGCAGCCATCAAAAGAAATGAAATCTTGCCATTTGTGACGACGTGGATGGAACTAGAGGGTATCATGCTTAGCGAAATAAGTCAATCGGAAAAAGACAACTATCATATGATCTCCCTGATATGAGGGAGAGGAGATGCAACATGGGGGGTTAAGGGGGTAGGAGAAGAGTAAATGAAACAAGATAGGATTGGGAGGGAGACAAACCATAAGTGACTCTCAATTTCACAAAACAAACTGAGGGTTGATGGGGGGAGGGGGGTTGGGGGGGTGGGGTTATGAACATTGGGGAGGGTATGTGCAATGGTGAGTGCTGTGAAGTGTGTAAACCTGGCGATTCACAGACCTGTACCCCTGGGGATAAAAATATATGTTTATAAAAAATTAAATTAAAAAATAAATAAATAAAATAATATAAAATCTGGTTTAAAAAAAGTAAATTAATTATGGTACTCCTCTTGAGACTACGCTTGTCATCCTTGCATGGCATACAGGAAGGCTCCACAGTAGGAAAAAGCCTCACTGTACAGTGACTCAATTTAGAGTTACTCCTGAGAACTTTACTAAATGTTAATGATAAAATTAAAGTCCTCCTTATCAAAAAAAAAAAAGGAAAAATAATGTTTTTAAACATGCATAGTCTGGAAGGATCCATAATGATCACAATTACTCTAAAATATTAAAGGAAAGTTTTCAGACAAGGCATATGGTAACAAAATGAAACTTGGATCTACAAAGAAATGAAGAGTGCCAGAAATGGTAGAGAAATATAAATATAAACATAAAAATTCATTCTCCTTTTTTAAATTTCCTTAAAATATAGCTGACTCATTTTTAAAATAATGTTTTATGAATTTTAACAAATTAGATAATAAGACAAAAGTTGGAAAGGTAGAATTGGCAATACATGATTGTAAAAAAAATTTTTTTTTTAAAGATTTTATTTATTCATTTGACAGACAGAGATCACAGCAGGCAGAGAGGCAGGCAGAGAGAGAGGAAGGGAAGCAGGCTCCCTGCCGAGCAGAGAGCCTGATGCAGGGCTCGATCCCAGGATCCTGGGATCATGACCCGAGCTGAAGGCAGAGGCCTTAACCCACTGAGCCACCCAGGCGCCCCTGTAAAAAAATTTTTACACGATTTTATTTATTTGACAGAGAGATGGAACACAAGTAGGGGAGAGAGAGAAGAAGCAGCAGGCTTCCCACTAAGCAGGGGGCCCCACTCAGGGCTTGGCCCCAGGACACCGGGATCATGACCTGAGCTGAAGAGTGATGCTTAATGACTACACCACCCAGGCACCCCATGATTGTAAAATTCTTACACTATATTTGAAGTCACATATATTATAAAAAAGGAAAAAGCAAGCAAAGAAACAGAATTGAAAACAAGTAAAAAAATAGATTATTAATCAACTATATGAATTGAAAGTTAATAGCATAAAGATATCACTTAAAGGTAATGTATAATGGCAAGCAAGACCCAATTATATGCTGTCTACAGATAAATAAAATTGAAAAGAATATAAAAACAGGTATTGCCAGAATTAATCCAGAGAAGAATTGGCTATCTGCACTAACCTCAGAAAATGAACTTTTAATTATTATAAAGGATAATGAGAGGCATTGATGAAAGGTTAGGCACTAAGAAGACCTAACTGTTGGTGGGAATGCAAATTGGTATAGATACTCTGGAAAACAATATGGGGGTTCCTCAAAAAGTTAAAAATAGAACTACATCACCCAGCAATTACAGTGCTAGGTATTTGCCCAAAGGAAACAAAAATACTGATTTAAAGGGGGCACATGTACCCCAATGTTTATAGCATCACTATCAACAATTGCCAAATTGTGGAAAGAGCCCGGCTATCCACTGTTGGATGAATGGATAAAGAAGATGTGGTATGGAGCACCTGGGTGGCTCATTCAGTTGAGTGGCCGGCTCTTGGTTTCAGTTTGGGTCGTGATCTCAGGATCCTGGGATTGAGCCCCGAGTTGGGTTCCATACACAGTGGGGAGACTCTATGAGGATTCTCTCCCTCACCCTCTTCCTCTACTTCTCCCAGCCACTTATTCATGCTTGTGCATGCTCTCTCTCTAAAATAAGTAATTTTTTTTAAAAGAAGATGTGGTGTATACATGCCATGGAGTATTAGTTGGCCATCAAAAAGAAAGAAATCTTGCCATTTGAAACAAGTGGATAGAGCTAGAGTGTACTATGCTAAGTAAAATAACTCAGTCAGAGAAACACAAATACCATATGATTTCACGCATATTTGGAATTTAAGAAACAAAACAGATAAACATAGGAAAAGGTAAGGGGGAAAAAAAGAGAGGCAAACCATAAGAGACTATTAAGCACAGAGAACAAACTAAGAGTAAGAGCTGCTGGAAAGGAGGTGGGCAGTAGATGGACTAGATGGGTGATGGACATTAAAAAGGGTACTTTTGATGAGCACTGGGTATTATATGTATGTGATGAATCACTAAATTCAATATTTAGTGA
Source organism: Enhydra lutris kenyoni (assembly GCF_002288905.1). Classification (NCBI taxonomy): domain Eukaryota; kingdom Metazoa; phylum Chordata; class Mammalia; order Carnivora; family Mustelidae; genus Enhydra; species Enhydra lutris. The sequence continues at coordinate 40,818,537 of NW_019154088.1, read as the reverse complement.
AACCAATATTACACTATATGTTAACTAACTAGAATTTAAATAAAAACTAAAATAAATGAGTAAATTAAATAAATTTAAAAAACCCAAAAAAGGCATAATTTTTCTTAGTGCTTATGAACGTAACTAGAGAGACATTATAAATGATACAAAAAAAAAAACTGAAAGAAGATAAACACACATTCAGAGTTTCAGACTTTTTCAGTAATCAATTTTTTAAAATAAACAGAAAAAAGATAAAAGGTACACAGAAAATCATTATGTATAGAGATCTGGACATTCTCAACCTCTCTGACCAGATATTTATAATCCATCCAAACAACACAAAACACATTCATTTCAAATGCACGTGGAATAGTCCCCAAATAGTACATACTCTGCCCCTCTCTCTAAAAAAACACCTTGACAAATTTAAAGGAATAAAATCTTTTAAAGTATTTTCTCATAAAGTGAGAATGGGAATGGCCAGCAATCCCTGTACTGACAATGAAAGATTACTCCAAACTTTGCTGTTAAATAGAGATGGCAAGGGGGCCAAAGCTGAGAGATGGTGATTTTCTTTTCTCCAGCTTTTATTGTCCTTCAGGGTAATCACAAATCCTTATCACTGTTTCTCAAGCATGTGATGTGTGACAAGGGGTTTTACAGGAACTAGGAGGATCTGTTTACGGGAAAGATACAATATGCTAATCTGCCTGTTCTGTGAGTTCTGCTAAACACAGCCTAAGTGACAAGCATACATCTCTTAGATAATAGGGCAGCTATTTGAGCTAAGAAACCTTAGGGAGGCAAGTCCCTGAGGCTTTCCAAAGGTAGAGTGGTCGAGGCAGGCTTTGGCATTCCAAAAGCCCAGACCCTTCTCCAAAACATTCCCTGCCCTTGGTGGCCTTTGTGTCACATTTTACCAAGGCAGGTATTATAGCTGAGTTCATGCTCTACATTAACCCAATAATAAGGCAGAATTAATCCAGAAATCAATTATAAAATACATCTTGAAATTACCCAAGTATTGAGAAATTGAAATTAAAATGCAAAAAACATATCATCAAAAGAAAGCCATAATGAAAATTCCAAATATTTGGAATGAAATAAAAATGAAAACAACAAATCAAAACTTGTAGGATGCAACTAAAACCATTCTCACAAAAAAATAGAATTAAATGTTCATAAGAGAGAGAAAAGGTCTTAAAACAATGACTGTGCCTCCAGCTTATGAAACTATTGAAATAAGTTAAAATTCATCCCTTCCCAGAAGAAAGGGGATAATAAAGATTAGAGAAGATGATAATGACAATGAAAGCAGAAAAATATTTCAGGAAATGAAGTTGGTTCTTTGAAATGATCAATAAAATTGATAGACCTTAGGCTAGTCAGAGCAAGAGAGACACAAATTACCAAAATCAGAAATGAGAAAGAAGACATTAATACAAATTATAAAGATTAAAATGATAATCAGGACACATTAAGTATAATTTATGCCAATAAACTTGACAAATTAATTTCAGGAAAGATGCAGACTACCAGTGCTTACTTGAGAAGTTGTGACTTTGCCAGTTCCTCTGGTTCTGGGTCTCTCTACATTTCTACAGTCAATTATGGCTTGGCTGGAAGTTTCTGCTTTCTTGCTCACAGATGTTGTTATTGGTAGGATTTAGTTTTTGTAGACTGTTGGATTGAGGCTTCAGTTCCTCATCAGTACTTGTCTGGAGGACTCCCCAGATTCTTTGTCCTTTAGACCACTTCATAAATTATCTTACAACATGGCATCTTGAATCATCAGATCAAGCAAGAGAAGAGGGTATGAAAGAGAAAGCTAAAACTAAGCCATAGTCTACCATAACCTAATCTCAAAAGTGACATCCTGTCACCTTTGCCATATTGTTTATTAGAAGTTACTAGGTCCAGACCATATCAAGAGAACAGGATCACACAAGGCCATGAATAACAGGAGGTGGGGATCACTGAAAATTAGATTTGGAAACTGTTTAGTACAGAAATAGTATCTTTTCTCCATAAGGTTTTCAGAAGATAGAGGAGGAAAGAATACTTCCCAACATTTGATGAAGCTAGGCTTACTCTTGGTGTCAGTAAAAGACAAAATAAATAAAACAAAGTGAAAACCTAAATTTATAAAGACCATATGCTTCATGAATATAGGATGCAATCATCCTCGTGACATAAAACAACTCAAATTTATATTTATCCATCCATCCATCCATCCATCCAAATATAACCAGTATTTAAAAGGATAACTCATCAAGGACAAATAGGACTTATTTTGGATTTGTAATGTATGTTTGATATTCAAAAATTGATCAGTGAATTGCATCACATTAAAAATATCAAAGAAAATTCAAATGATAATATTTAATAGATATGTAAAGCATTTGACAACATTCAATATCTATTTGTGATTTTTTTAAAAACAGCAATTTAGGAATAGGAAGGGAATACTTCATCCTGGTAATGGGCATCTAAGAATAATCTATATTTATAACATTTATTGGTGAAAAACAACCTACACACAAAAATGGTTTATCAGACATTATCAAAATTAAAAACTTCTGTTCTGCAAAATAGTTAGGAAAATGAAAGAAAAAGCCACAGACTAGGAGAAAAAAAAAGAAAATTACTTCAAAACATGTGACTGATAAAAGACCTAGTGTTTGAGACTTTAGACTGGCTGTTTAGAACTGCTGAGACTGATGAGAGTTTGCATATTTACATTGATTTAAATATATGCTTGTGTATAAAAATATACACTTCCAGAAGGACCTGTAGAGTATGGTTACTGGAAATTGAGTCTCTCTTCACAACTCTGGGTTACAGTTCCCTCAATCTAAGATGTATGAGTACATTTTATCCTTTACTATTTCTAAACAAAAAGGAATCCCAGACACCTAAAGGGAGGATCTCAAGAAAAAAAGGCAAAAAGAGAACATAAAGTGATGCAATGCAAACTCCAAGTTATGTGGCAATAATGTTTGATAGACTAGTTTTTATAAGATACTCAGAAATATTATGTTGATTAGGGGTGCCCAGGTGGCTCAGTTGTCAAGTGTCTGTCTTCAGCTCAGGTTATGATCCAGGGGTCCTGGGATTGAGCCCTGCATCAGGCTCCCTGCTCAGCAGGAAGCCTACTTCTCTCTCTCCCACTTCCCCTGCTTGTGTTCCCTCTCTCTGTGTCAAATAAATACATAAAATCTTAAAAAATAAAAATAAATAGTATGTTGATTATGTATGTAATACAAATGTATACTAGTACCATTCTTTGCTTTAGGACTTAGATTTGTAGGACTGAAATCTTCATCTCATATATGCCAAAAATTTCTGTATTTTTAAGGATTTGTATACAAATATAAATGATAGTTAACTCTATGATTTCTTTCTTCTCTTAAATTATCATTCTCTATTTGCTCCTTTTCCTATGCTTGAGCATCTACCCACTCAGGAGCCTTTTTTTTTTTTTTTTTTCTGGATCCCATCTTCCAATATTGATCATAGGTATCAGGTATATGATTTAATAACAGCAATAACAGCAACTGGGTCTATATCTTCAATATAGATGACAATTTATAATTCAATATTAAGTATCTCTTTTCTTAACAAAGTCTTCACCTCCATGTGGTTCTCCAGATTCTTGCTTAATCTATTACTTTTATTTCTTTTTCTTTTACCCTTTTCCTCTTTTTCTGATTTTTTATTTTTTTAATTATTATTTTTATTTCCAAAAGTAATTTTCTCTGCCTCTTTTGCTATTCTTTAAACACCCAAGTCACATAAACTCATCCATGGGCTCTGCAATTTCTTTTCCCTCTGCTTGGGCCACTATCCCTCCTGTTAACTCTGTGGCTCACTCTGTCATAGTATTTAGGTTCTTATATCAATGCAGTTTTTCTTAGCAACCCACCCTAACATCCATTTTATTTATTTATTTATTTATTTACTTATTTATTTAATTTTATTTTATTTTCCTAACAACCTTCTTAAACTGCATCTATCCATTTCACTTGGATGAAATTTATTTTCCTCGTTACACTTCTTACCTAACATATTCTGTGTTTTATTTATTTTGTGTATGGTCTCCATTTTTCCTTATATTAAAATAAGACTGAGTAGGTATTGAATTATGCATTTGGGTTAGTGTTTTTCTCCTTCAAACTAGTTGAGGGCAGAAATAAACTATTATTTATGACAATCACAAATTTATATTAATATTTTAAATGTAACTGATGTCTATTACATGTTGTTTCCCCATATTAGTTTTTTTTTAAAGATTTTATTTATTTATTTGAGAGACTGAGAGTGAGAGAGCACAGAGGGAGAGTATGAGGGAGAAGCAGACCCCCTGCAAAGCAGATAGCCCAAAGTGGGATCAATCCCAGGACACCGAGATCATGACCTGAACCAAAGACAGATGCTTAGCTGACTGAGCCACCGAGGTTCCCCTCCACATATTAATTTTCTAAGATAAAATTCAGTGTTGGAAAGAATAGAAACGAAACATGGTTTAAACATACTCTCTGTCTCCAATATTGATCAGCACTGAGAATATGAAAAATAAGAGTCTTTTTATCAAGAAGGAAGAGAGTCTATTAGAAATGGTTTGTTATTCTTACCGTATGTTTAAATCTTCCTCAATTTGTGGATGTGGCACTTTTGGGGGCCTTTGGTGCATGTTGAAGCAAAATCAAGTACATGCGATGATTTCACAAAAGAATGGGAACAGCAAATCTAAAAGCCACATATAGAGGTGTAACTAGGTCACCAAACCAAGAATTAGCAGAAAGCAACAGAAATATAGCCCGTTCAAAGGCAGGAACTCCATTCCCATCACTTGAAAATATGACTCACACATTAGAAGTACTCAAAGCATATTTGTTGAATTTATGAATTTATGTTTAGAACTAGGGATGGGAGGACTAAATGTGAACAAGAATCAATGAAGTTAGGTGAATACATCTTTGGAACAGATTTGGACTAAGTCTCTTTATAATTTTTCTCATGATACAATATACAGAAGGATTAGTTACATTTAAATTTTGAAGATGTCACTTTTAAAATAGACTGGATGATCCTTACCATGATATGTAACCTATTTATATACTTGAAGCTAGATACCAACTAGTGTAAACTCAATAGAGTGTGTTTTCACGAGGCTAAGTTTAGTCAATTTAGTTTAGCTAACCAGTAAAGAGAACTGAAAATTTTTATTTCATTTCTGAGCTTTAATGTCAGGTATAAAACATTGCCTTCTCATTTGTGAAATTGTGTTAACAGATAATAAGAAAACTCATATAAAAGTAATGACAATAAAACAAAGATGAAAGTGATACTATGTATGATTTAATGACTTGGTCAGAATATTTTTTTAGATCCATTAAGGTCTCTGCTTTGTTTTATATTTTTGATGTTTGATACTGATAATATTTAAAAGGAATTTTAAAAGCAGATCACATACAGTTATATGCTAATGTATTGATATTATTTATATATTCTTTTGAATAAGCAAATGTAAACTGGAATGTAAACTGCATAATTCAGTCTATAATTCTTCAGTATCACATCATTTCCCTTTGAAACTGTTTTAATCTAAAACACTCTAGCCCTTAGAAAAAGTGAACAGATGGTAATTTATTTCTCTAAGAATGTGTTAAACTTAGTTTAGTATGACATACAGGTTAGGTGTTTTTAAATAAATTGTCTTCCCAATTCTTATTACATAATCAGGTTAATGGGGCTGAAATGACGGTCAATTTGGTCTTGGTCCCGTGAATCATAATAAAATTTAAGTAAGTTTTTAACAACTTTTTAAATAAGTGAGTTGGATCACTTTATTTAAGGAAATCTGCATATTATATTCAATCCCTATTATTTCTATGAATGTTCTTAAAATGAAAAAAAATCAATAATTATTGAGTGCTGGGATACCTGGGGGGGCTCAGTCAGTTAAGTGTCTGCCTTCAGCTCAGGTCATGATTCTAGGGTCCTGGGATCGAGTCCCACATCAGGCTCCTTGCTCAGTGGGGAGCCTGCTTCTCTCTGCCTTTCACTCGCCCTGCTTATCATGTCTCTAAATAAATAAATAAATAAAATTCTTAAATCAAACAAACACCTCAGTATTGAGTGCCTGTAACTTACTGGATCATCACTGCTCAAAGTGGTAGGGAGTTGAGGGGAGTTCCAAGATGGCACAGTAATAGGGGGATCCTGAACTTGCCTCATCCATGGAATACAAATAGATCAACCTTCAACTATTTTGAATAACTAAGAAGAGGATCAGAGGAACATGGAAACAGTCTGTACAGTTGGAATGAGAGAATTTGACAGGGGCAAATTTTGGAGCCCTGAACTTGGGGATTGGGAAGCCTTGAAGCTGGTAAGGGGAGGAAGCACGGTTTGCAGAGCAAAGTCAGGAAGAGTGAGAAAGTTGGAAAGAGTGCAGTGGTTTGTGACAGCATAATAAGCTGTGGTGAGTGGATCCCTAGGTTGTTCAGGGAGAGACTGATCCCCTTCTCGAGGGCATTTAGAGGACCATATTTGTCCTCTCTGAAGACAAAGAGTTAGCCAGGAAGCCCTTGAGTGGAGCTCAGCAGTGGGATCAGAGGTACACGCAGAGGGCAGAAAAACCTCTTAATTTTTTGGTGTGAGCCACAATAGGCTTAAACCTGGGTGCACGTAACTACTGGCCACTTTTCTGAGACTGAGCAGAGTGCAGAGACTGAAGCAGATTGAAGATAACCTGGCAGACAATTTTTGCTGTCTGTCAAAATAGATTTAAGCTTCTATAACAGCTTTTCTGGGAAAAGGGGGTGTAGGAGACTGAGTGGAGTGCAGATGGCTAATAACCTGACTCTAGCTTTTTGCTGAGCATTTACAATAAACTCTAGTCTCTGCATGTGCACTGTTCAATGGCTTTTTGGGGATGGGACAGTGCTGGATACATGTTGAACCTCCTCCCCAGAGGACAAAGGTGGACATAAACATTACCAGGCCATTTAAAACTTGGAGTTTTGAATATCAGCTCTGGCCAGAGATAAAATATAGGAGTTCTGAGAGCTCAGGTCACAAAAGATTGCTCACTTCTCTAAGAGGGCCTTCTGAGCAGCACCTGCTGGGAGTTCTGCTCCCTAGGGACAAGAGGACTAGGTGACACCATATACTACCTCCTCCACCACTCCTCCCTCCTCCTGTGTAGTGACACCATATACTACCTCCTCCACCACTCCTCCCTCCTCTTGTTTATCATCACAGTCAGACTCCAGAGAGAAAAACAGCACCTGTAGAGGAGGCTGGAGTACCTTATATTAAACCCCTCCCCCCGACATGGCAGGAACATCTTTATTAGGGCAACTCACCTTATGAACCAGCACAGCAGGCCTCTCCCTCAAAAGACCAACACAAGCTCCCTCATCTATTAAGTCTACTGATTTAAGAAAGCTCCAAAACTTCAGCTTCTGGCTTAACTTCACAAACAGATCAAGGCATACCTACTTAGAGGACCAAACACTCCCTACTACAAGCAAGGAGGAACTTTGTAGAGGAACTTCCCCAGTGGGAAAAAGTGCCAAAACTAAACAGCAGACTGTAAGCAGCATACAACAGAATCACTTCCTAAAGATTCTATTTATTATTATTGCTATTTTTGCTGTTTTTTTTTTTCCTTTCTCTTTCTTTCCTCCTTTCTTTTCTGGACAAAATGACTAGAAGGAGAAATTCACAGCAAAAGAAGGAAACAGAGGTAGTAATCTCTGCCATAGATTTAATCAATATGTAAGTATATATGTAAGTATAAGTAAGATGTCAGAACTGGAATTCAAAACAATGATTTTTAAAATACCAGCCAGGCTTGGAAAAAGCTAAAAGACACTGGAGAATCTGATACTGCCAAAATAAAAGAGCTAAAATCTAATTAGCCCAAAATTTAAAATGCTATTACTGAGACAGAGGGAGAAGAGTCAGTGACATAGAAGATAAAATGAGGGAAAGTAAAGAAGCTGAGAAAAAGAAAGAAAAACAACTACTGGATCATGAGGGGAGACTTCACAAAATCAGTGATACCAGAAGGTGCAGTAATATTCAAATAATAGAGCTCCCAGAGGATGGAGGGTGGGTGAAGGTTTATTTGAACAAATTATAGCTGAGAACTTCCCTAGTAGGGAAACAAGCATTTAAGTGCAAGGGGCACAGAGAAACCCCATCAAAATCAATAAAAATAGGTCAATACCCCAATGTATAATAGTGAAGCTGCAATTTTGAAAATTGCAATTTTCAGAGATAGAGAATCCTGAAAGCAGATCAGGGAAAGGAGGTCCTTAACCTCCAGGTGTAGAAACATAAGGCTGGCAGCAGACTTGTCCACAGAGATCTGGCAGGCCAGAAATGACTGGTATGAAATATTTAAGGTGCTAAATGAGAAAAATAAGCAGCCAAGAATACTTTATCCAGCAAGGCTGTCATTCAGAATGGAAGGAGAGAGAAAGAGCTTCCAGGAAAAACAGAAACCAAAACAATTTGTGATCACTAAGCCAGCCCTGCAAGAAATATTAAAGGAGAGCCTTTAAGTGAAGAGAGAGCCCAAAAGTAACAAAGACCAGAAAGGAACAGAGACAATCTACAGAAATCTACAGAATACTTTACAGGTAATACAATGGCACTAAATTCATATCTTTCAATAATTATTCTGAATGCAAATGGACTAAATGCTCCAATCCAAAGGCATAGTGTATCAGAGAGGATTAAAAAGCAAGACCCACCGATATGCTGTAAGAGACTAACTTTAGACACAAAGATACCTCCAGACTGAAAGTGAGGGGGTAGAAAACAATTTATCATGCTAATGGACATCATAAAAAAAGATGGAGTAGCAATCATTATATCAGACAAATTAAATTTTAAACCAAAGACTATAGTAAGAGATGGAGAGGGACTCTATATCATAATTTAAGGGTCTGTCCACAAGGAGATCTAACAATTGTAAATATTTATGCCCCTAACTTGGGCTCAGCCAATTATATAAACCAATTAATAACAAAATTAAAAGAAACATATTGATAATAATACAAAGATAGTAGGGAACTTTAATACACCACACACAGCAATGACAGATCCTCTAAGCAGAAGAGCACCAAGGAAACAAGGACTTTGAATGATACACTGGACTAAATGGACTTCACATATATACTCAGAGCATTTCATCCTAAAGCAATAGAATACACATTCTTCTTGAGTGCACATAGAACAGTCTCCAGAATAGATCACCTACTGGGTCACAAATTAAGTCTTAACAGGTACCAAAACATTAGGATCATTCCCTGCATATTCTTAGACCACAATGCTTTAAAGCTTGAACTCATTCACAAGAGCAATTTTGGAAGGAACACAAACACAGGGAGGTTAAAGAGTATCCTACTAAAGAATGAATGGGTCAATAAGGAAAAAAGAATTAAAAAATTAAAGGAAACAAATGAAAATGAAGACAACTATTCCAAAATCTTTGGGATGCATCAATGGCAGTCCTAAGAGAGGGGTTTAGAGCAAACAGGCCTTTCTCAAGAACCAAGAAAAGTTTCAAATACACACACTAACCGTGCACCTAAAGGAGTTGGAGAAAGAAGAGCAAATAAAGCCTAAACACAGCAGGAGAAGAGACATAATAAAGATTAGAGCAGAAATCAATGAAACAGAAAACAAAAGAACAGTAGAACAGATCAACAAAACCAGGAGCTGGTTCTTTGAAAGAATTAATAAGATCAATAAACCCATAGCCAGACTTATCAAAAAGAAAAGAGAAAGGACACAAATAAATAAAATATGAATGAAAGAGGAGAGATCACAACGAATACTGAAAAAATACAAACAATTATAAGAACATATTATGAGCAACTATATGCCAACAAATTAGGCAATCCTGAAGAAATGGATGCATTCCTAGAAACAAATACTGAACAAATACTGAACTACAAAAACTGAACCAGGAAGAAATAGAAAACTGAACAGACCCATAATCAACAAAGAAATTGAAGCAGTAATAAAAAAAAAAAACTCCCAACAAATAAGAGTCCAGGACAAGATGGCTTTCCAGGGGAATTCTATCAAACATTACAAATACTTATATTTCTGAAGCTGTTTCAAAAACTAGAAATGGAAGGAAAACCTCCAAACTTATTCTATTGGTCTGCATTATCTTGATCCCAAAACCAAAGATCCCACCAAAAAGGAGAATTACAGACCAATATTACTGAGGAACATGGTGCCAAAATTCTCACCAAGATAATAGTCAATGGGATCGAACAACACATTAAAAGGATTATTTACCACAACCAAGTGGGATTTATTTCTGGCCTGCAAGGGTGGTTCAACATCTGTAAATCAGTCAGTGTGATACACCACCTTAATAAAAGAAAGGACAAGAATCACATGATCCTCTCAATTGATGCAAAAAAAAAAAAAAAGCATTTGAAAAAATAGAGTATACTTTCTTGATTAAAACTCTTCTCATTGTAGGGATAGAGGAAACATACCTCAATATCATAAAAAATATATACAAAAAGTCCACAGTGAATACAATTCTCAATGGGGAAAAACTGAGAGCTTTTCCCCTGAGGTCAAGAACATGATAGGGATATCCACTATTACCACTGTTGTTCAACATTGTACTAGAAGTCTATTCTCACCAATCAGACAACAAAAAGAAATATAATGCATCTAAATCAGCAAAGAAGAAGTCAAACTCTCACTCTTTACAGATGATATGATACTTTATGTGGAAACCCAAAAGAATCTACCCTAAAACTGCTAGATCTCATACAGGAATTCAACAAAGTTCTGGGATATAAAGTCAATGCACAGAAATCAATTACATTTCTATACACTAACAAATCAGACTGAAGAAAGAGAAATTAAGGAATCAATCCCATTTACAATTGCACCAAGAACTAGAAGATACCTAGGCATAAGCCAAACCAAAGGGGTAAAGGATCTATACTCTGAAAACTAGAGAATACTTATAAAAAAAAATTAAGGAAGATACAAAGAAATGGAAAAAAAAAAACATGCCATGCTCATGGATTGGAAGAAGTATTTTTAAAATGTCTGTGCTACCCAGAGCAATCTATACATTCACTGCAATCCCTATCAATATACCATCAACATTTTTCACAGAGCTGGAACAAATAATCCTAAAATTTGTGTGGGACCAGAAAAGACCCCAAATAGCCAAAGGAATGTTGAAAAAGAAAACCAAAGCTGGTGATATCACAATTCTGGACTTTAAGCTCTATTACAAAGCTGTAATCATCAAGACAATATGTTACTGGCACAAAAACAGACACATAGATCGATGGAACAGAATAGAGAACCCAGAAATGGACCCTCAACTCTATGGTCAACTAATCTTTGACAGAACAGGAAAGAATACCCAATGGAAGAAAACCTCTTCAACAAATAGTGCTGGGAAAATTGTACAGCCACATGCAGAAGAATGAAACTGGACCATTTCCTTACACCATACACAAACATAGACTCAAAATGAATGAAAGAGCTAAATATAAGAATCCATCAATATCCTAGAGGATTTTTGTTAGACACATCTCCAAAGGCAAGGGAAACAAAAGCAAAAGTGAACTATTGGCACTTCATCAAGATAAAAAGCTTTGGCACAGCAAAGGAAACAGTCTGCAAAACCAAAAAGACAATCTACATAATAGGAGAAGATATTTGCAAATGTCTTATCAGATAAAGGGCTAGTATCCAACATCTATAAAGAACTTATGAAACTCAACATCAAAAAAACAAATAACCTAGTTAAGAAATGGGGAGAAGACGTGAATAGATAGTTCTCCAAAGAAGACCTACAAATGGCCAACAGACATATGAGAAAATATTCAACATCTCTCAAAGATAGCATCCCACACCAGTCAGAATGGCTTAAATTAAGAAGTCAAAAAACAATAATTGTTGGCGAGGATTTGCAGAAAGGGGAACCCTTTTTCAATGTATGTGGGACTGCAAGCTCGAATAGCCACTTTGGAAAACAATGTGGAGGTCCTTTAAAATGTTAAAAATAGAACTGTGCTAAGACCCAGAAATTGTACTACTAGGTAGTTATCAAAGGATAGAAACATAGTGACCTAAAGGGGCACCTGCTCCCCAGTGTTTATGACAGCAATGTCCACAATAGTCAAGCTATGGTAAGAGCCCAGATGTCCATCAATACATGACTGGATAAAGAAAATATGCTCCCATTCTGTCAGTTGTCTTTTAGTTTTGTTAACTGTTTCCTTTGCTGTGCAAAAGCTTTTGATCTTGATAAAATCCCAATAGTTCATTTTTGCCCTTGCTTCCCT